>NW_010407224.1:778-1093 GCF_000710305.1 Buceros rhinoceros silvestris | reverse complement strand
CAATGCTTCATCATATATATATATACATATATATTTGTAGCATAAGGCTACTTTGTTCCTTAAATACCTACTGCGTTTTCTGAGATAGAGGGGAAAACATAAACTACCTGCTGTTGCACAGTGCACTGGGGGAAATAAAGGTCCTTATGATAATCCTAACAAAAAAACCCCGCCCCAAACCCCTTAGTTTCTTTTACTTGTTTTAATTTAATGGAAAATTGTAACTATCAGCAGTACCAGTGCTAGTGTGAAAGCTCCTGAGGTGTGTGCGGGGAGAGGTGGTGCTTCTGCCCGGGGCTGCTGCTGTGTGCACCG
>NW_010407224.1:0-311 GCF_000710305.1 Buceros rhinoceros silvestris | reverse complement strand
GGTCACGGAGCTGTACCCGCGAAGGCCTTACGCTGTGGAGCAGAAGGTTCTGGTCGTCCTCTGGCACCTCCTGGGAAACATGACGAGCAGTGGCTCTTTGCCAGGAACCGGGGGAAATATCCGGACAGCCACAGCAAAACTGTCGAAAGCACTGTTTGCACAGATGGGTCCAAGTCTCTTGACTCACGCTGCAGCTCAGCCGCCTCACATCAAGAGGAGTTTAGAAGAATTTTTGGAGATAGTGTCCTAAAACAACACTCTTTGCGTGCGTGAAACTCAACCAGCCGCATGCCTGGGACAGACAGACAGAC
>NW_010407223.1:406-12205 GCF_000710305.1 Buceros rhinoceros silvestris | reverse complement strand
TCCCTGTAGGGTGGTACCCGGCGGTCGCTGGGGGTGGCTGGGCAATGGGCTCCCTTTTATCCCTCGCACCCTGGGGAGGTGGGATGAGGAGGTCAGCGCTGGGGGTGCTGGTAGGATCAGTGTGTTACTCCCCCTTCGTGGAAAATTGCTTCCTCCCCACCAAACCCGCTTCCTGGAGATAAGCCCTTGATCAAGGGCTGGTTTGGGAGGGTGATGCACGGAGGGAGGGCAAATAAAATGCTGGCCCTGTGACACCCCTCTTTGTGCCCCGTGGCAACATGGAGAGTCCGAGGAGGTGCTCACCATCCACCGAGTCTCCTGCTTCACCCAGTCCACCAGCCCCCCCCGCCCCCCAACCCCGCTCTGCAGGTGCGAGGGCAGCCGCCTGCCACCGGCACAGGCGGAGCCCAGCTGAGAGACGCTCGCGCTCCTCCCTCGGCAGGGCACGATTCCTCCCCCGCCTCCTGCAGCCATCTCTCTCTCTGGCAGGGGGTCCTCAGCGCTGCCACTCTCTGCTGCTTTGTGGGTGCTGCCGGCCCTTAGAGGTGCAGGTGACGCACAACTGCGGGTTGGGGCTGCTGGAAAGCAAGAAGAATGTGGCGAGGCAGGGCACAAATCACTTAGATTCCTCCTTGTGTAGAGCATTTATAGGGTTAATTTTTACATTTTGTATGAGGCTGGTGGCCTGAAGGCCATAGGGAGTCTCCATTTTAGCCCAGGGAGCCCCTGCACAGGAGCCCAGGGACCCTGGCAGGTGGGCACCAATGCTCTCTGGGGGAAGCACTGGTGCCTGAGCCCAGCAGCATCTCTAAGCTTGCCGAGTCCCAAAGCTGGAGTGAGTAGAGGCAGGGACAGTTGAGGTGCAAGCTTTCCCCTTTGTCACCTCATGCCAGGAAATTTGTCGGGAAGGCAGGGTCAGACTTGGGGAGAAATGCCAGAATGGGGTCTGATCAACGCCATCCTGGGACTTGTGTGAGTCAAGGGCTGTTCAGCCCAGAGAGCCTGGCTGGTCCTGTTCCCCTCAGGCTCTTGCTGTTGCCACAGCAGGCTCCTTGCCCACCTTTTTGGGAGGTTTTCAGAGCTGAAAAGCATCCCCCTTCAAATAAGCCACCCCAGTGGGCTGGCAGGGAGAGTCTTTGTGGCGTGTGTGGTGCAAAGGGAAGGTCTGAGGGATGGGAAACATCCTGCTGGTCCAGCCTCGACTCTGCCTTTTCTCTGAGTGTGGCTAGAGGTCTCTGTCCATGGCCTAGGTCTTCCCCTCTCCCATGATAAACCACAAAACCCCGTATGGAGGAAGAGGCTGGGCAGGCAGCTCAGCTGTGTGGTTGTAGTGGTGGCAGATGCAGGCTTGGGAGGGTAGAAATGACTCAGATCTGCAGATGAAGCCCAAGTGGAAGACAAAATCTGGTGGTGGCTGCCACGGCTCATCATGTCCTCTTCCTGTGCTGAGAGTGGGATGGCACTGAGGTGATCATGAGATTTTTGTGTAAGGTGACTGTTCTGGGGCTGCAGAGCAATTGGTTTTAGGAGGGAGCTTCTGGTTTTGTTCCTCATGAGGACAAGCTCAGTGGCTTTTCCCATGGTACGTAGGTTCTTAGCACTGCTAGGTCTGAACATTAACTTAGCCAAGGTTATACATGGAACGTGCTTTCTTTCCTATCCACTTGAGTTGGGATTCCCTTTTTATTTCTCAGCTGCCCACTCTGCACTAGTTCCTGACTCACCACAAAATGCCGTTGCAAAGAAGTCTTGCATCAGGGCTGCTGCCCAGTAGCATGCTCAACTGAGTCTTCTTGTTCCTGTGCTGCTTCCATTTGTAACATGCCAATATATGCCTCCTTGATTTTTTCTTTTTTTTTTCCTACTAGAATTGCACTGGGAGGTCTGTATGTTACTCATTGCTGCCTGATTCCGCTTGCTGATTCACCCTGAACTGTTGCATATATGTATATTTTTTTGTATTTCTTTTCTGTTTTAATGAGAACTATCCCGCTAGCTCCCAGTTTAACTTCTAGGAGCCAAGACAAATATTAAGGCTGCAGCTACAGAGGGTGATGAAGGGCTTGCTGGGGAAACTGCAAATAAGCAGGCAAAAGGGGAATTTTTAGTAGGGACGCCCTATGAAACAGAGTTTTAGTAAGGATAAGCTGAAGTGAACTGAATGATCTGCATATTTTGACCAGATCTTCTTGCTGCCAAACGGCAAGGAATAGCTTGTCATTTATGACAACCATCACTGCATCAAGACACTGCCCTGTTTTCCAGCCCTTCTCTGAAGAGTGGGAAGGTGGCTAGGACCATGCAGCTGGGTAAGGGGGACCTGGCACAGCACTGCTCACCGCTCCTGCCTTTGTCTCCTGTTCTCCACTTCCTGTCCTCTGCCTGGCTGCTCATCTCTCCCTGCTCTGGCTCCCGTTTTGGGAGGCCACCCAAGCAGCTTCGCTGCCCTCCTGCATTCAGTGGCACGTGTTGCAGCCATGCTGGCTGTGTGACTGCGGGTTCCAGCCATCCTACCTCTCCTTTCCGAGAAGCCCCACTGATGCAGAGCAGGTACCCAGGGCTGGTCTGCAGCCAGGCTGGATGCGGTCACTATTGCACTTCCTTTTTCAGCGGGAAGGAGACCCAATCTGTGTGTGAAGTGAGCCAGCGGATAGGGTGTGTTTCCTTGAGGGCTTCAGCTGACTTGCTAATATTTGGGAATTGCTGTCAGGCATTTGATCTTTGTACGAAATGCTGCCTGACTGTGGCTTTTAACCCATTGTGAGAGGGTGAATGAAACCTTTGGCTTTGGCTTTATTCGTATCTGTGTGTGGCAGTGGCTCTTTGTGCAAGATAGCTGGTGAGCACTGAAACCTGGTACATTGGCTTGTAATTGCAGGGTTGCTGGGCCAGCAACCATGCTGCAGAGTGGCTGTAAATCACTCTGGTTTCAGCCTCCGCTCCCGCACCTCCTCCCTGGGAGGGAAGAATAGTGATGGTCTGCGTGTGCGCATGGTGCCTGCAGGGAGAGGAGCGGGGGCAGAGGGGGATTGTGTTCAAGCCAGAATATCAGCGCAGCAGTGTAGGAATTGCAGGTGATGACAGTTGCCCTTTGCTTGTACCGATTCGGCACTGGCGTGTGCCTGTCTGCCTGCCTGGGGGACTGAGCCACTACGTGCCCAGAGCAAGTGCCCCTGGGGACACTACCCCTTTCTGGAGCAATCCCATTGACTGTCCCCTCCTGTGTTACCCAGACTAAGTGACCATGACTGAGAAGACCCAAGAACCTCATGTGGAGGAAGATGATGATGAGCTGGATGGGAAACTCAATTACAAACCTCCTCCCCAAAAAACACTGCAGGAGCTGCAAGAGTTGGACAAAGATGATGAAAGCCTTGCTAAGTACAAGAAGTCCCTGCTGGGAGATGGACCTGTCGTAGTAGGTAGGCTGGGGCATGCTGATATGAGGCTGGGGAGATGCATCACAACAATGTGCTGTGGGGATGGGGCAAGGTGGCCTCGAAGAGGGAGGTTGTTTGACCAGGCACACACGCTGCTTCTGCTGGAGAAATGGGGATGGGCAGGTGAAGAGATGCTGGTAAAGGAAGCAAGGAAGATGCTCTGGGCATTAGATGTAAGGCTACTAGGGAGTGCTGGCATGGGAAAGGGGCTTGTGGTGTATGGCCCTCAGAGGACTCCTGAGGGCTTAGAAACATGAGGAGACCAGCCTGTGTTGAAACGGGGTCTTGCTGCTCAGAATGATATTAAGGGGGAGGTTCCTGTAGTGGAAAGACCTCCTCTAGGTATTGGGATGGAGGCTGGAGGGATTCATGCTGAAGGACTCGGTAGATGCATGGTTGTATTGTGCTAAGAGAAGACTGACAGTACTGCGCGTTTCATGAAGTGCAGTGTCTGTGTAGAAAAGCAACCCTGTTTCTTCAGTGTCGTTTCCTTCCTCCTGCATTTAATTTTGCAAGCTGACTGCTTCCTCCTGACTTTCCTACCTGCAGACCCAACAGCTCCCAATGTGGTAGTCACCCGACTCACCCTGGTATGTGACTCTGCTCCAGGACCGATTACTATGGACCTTACAGGTAGGCACAGACTCTGTCCTTAGGCATGAAGGTGAACAAGGAAAGGCCCTGCCATGCTTCAAATTGAAAGGGAGTTTGTCCTTGGTTGCTACAGCGGGTTTAGAGGAACTCTGAGGGCATCTTAGCCTTGTTTCTTATTTTAAGGTATGAAAAAGGAGATGTAACAGAGGAAGATGTTGAGGGTCTTTTTCTTCTAGACTGCTCTAGGAGTTCTGGGTTTCTCCTGCTTTCTCATGAGCACAAGGGATGTGCATTCATGCAGGTAGTGGGCTGTTCTGAAACATCAGAATCAAGCAATACTGCAGTTCCGGCTCCTGGGGACATGGGGAGAGACCCAGGCTTCACCTTATATGGGCTTGTCTGCAGAGAGAGGAAGCTGGGCAAGGAGAAGCAGAGAGGCTTCCTGTTCAACCGAAACCATGCAGAGCCTTGTGGAGCCTGGGCAGCCTCATAAGCTGTGCAGGAGCTGCTCACCCAGGCCAGGGCTGAGCATGGGTGAAGCATGCACGCACTCCTGCAGGTGCCTAACGATGAGTCTGGGTGTAAATATCTTTGTGTGTGTGTGCCCAGACCTGTGTTTGTTTAGCATTATGTTCACAGATGTGGACACAAACACATACGTACACCCAGGCACTTCTGTGTATGTGGTCTCAGTGCAGTTGCTTGCATAGACCTCTGCGTACTCATTTTGTAGGTGTGCCATTCTTCGAAGGGATGCTGTCCTCTGACACCAATCCCAGCCCCATCCCACCACATGTGGTCTCTTCTTGCTGTGACACCTCTAGCTAAAGGCCTGACTCTCTCCTTTCAGGTGACCTTGAAGCACTCAAGAAAGAGACCTTCGTATTAAAGGAAGGAGTGGAATACAGAGTTAAGATCCACTTCAGAGTGAGTTGTTTTCCTTCCTGTTGCTTCTTGTCAGTTGCTGAGGCCAGCCAGCAGCAGTCTGTCACATAACTAGAGCCAGGCAGCATGTTTACCCAAATCTGGGCCCTTGTAAAGCCCTACTAGCTTCAGGTGTCATTCTACCCAAAAAGGGACTGAGTGTTTCCAGGGAATTGCTGCTACTTGCTCACCCTTTGGAAGAAGTTGCTTTCTCTTCACTCACAGTGGTGAACGACAGGTGATTTGGAAGCCAGATGGGTAGTTTTGGCTGTGTTTGGCCTTTGAACCACTGGAAAATTGTTACTTCACACAAAGCGGGAATGGACAGGGAGGAGAAGAGAAGAGATAATGGCTATCCATGAAGTATGGGTTCAGTTGGCATTGCTGGGCTTCACGTAAGCATAAAAAAGATTTAATACTGTAGCATTTGGCTGAAGATACCTGAGTTGTTCTGGGTCACGATGTACGCTTTCCCATTAACCAGTGTGTCAGCCATTTCTTCTGTTTCCAGCTGAAAATGAAACTTGGCCACACTGCAATGTGGCATCCAGTGCTGAAGTGATTATCTCCACATGTTTACTGCAGACAAAGACAGGCTTGGCAGAGAAGGCTAAAAGGGAAGGAGGGTAGTTCTCCTGAAACAGAGATGAGCAAGTGTTAGTGTTGTGGGTGCTATAGGAAAGATTTCCATTCTTCTCTGAGGCTTGCTGTCTTGGAGATGACTTTGTCCCCAGAGACAATTCCAGCTCTCCTTTGTGCTATGAAATATTTTCATCTGTATCTGAGCCCTGTTGACAGGAGATGCCTGGAACCAGATAAGTTATTCTAATTCCCTCCCTCAGTCCCAAGGCTGGTAAGAGCTGACACCATGTGAATTCTCCCCTGGGATGTAAAAGTATCTGCCCACTTTGTTTCCAGGTTGAGTAGTGCTGCGAGGAGGCAGTGTATGCTGGAGTGGGACCACAAGGGATACATCCAAGCTATCCATGGGAGATTTGAGGAAATATTATGAACAAAACTGTCCCTCTGTCTCTTGAGGAGAAACTTGCCAGCTCCCCACAGTGCTTAGAGGGCAGTTGGGAGTGCTCAGCTAATCTTGCCCACCTGTTTGTGCTGGAGGGGTGACTCTAGTCACCCATCTCTGGTTTTCAGTATGGAAACTATTAACTGGGAACTCCCTGCTTCATCTTGCTTTGTCCTCATCAGCCTGTCCTGGGAAGCTGACTGATGTGCTCCAGTCAGCTTCAAAGTCAGGGAAGGGATGGAGAATGCACAGATGATGCTGTAGTCTCCATGTGCCTATGGAGAATCTTGTAGGACTTAACACAATGCGTCCTGTGCTGAGCCCTTGAGAGCAGTGCTGTGGGGAGCCAAGATGGATATGTCTCTAAAGAGAGAGAAACAGCAGATACAGAACTGAAAGCCTTCCTGTGACTCTTAATTCTGATCACTTCTTGCAGGTAAACAGGGACATTGTGTCGGGACTGAAATATGTGCAGCACACCTACCGGACAGGGGTGAAGGGTGAGTAAGAGACCTTTGTGCCCTGCACACCAGCGCTCCTGCCACTGTGTTCCATCTGCTCAAAGAACTGTTCTTGCAGCTCTGGGCTGGGACAGAGCCTCCTCTGGTCCCATGCCCCCCCGCCCTGCAACACCACGCAGGAGGTGAGACTTCTCAGCAGAGTGCATTAGCATGCATCACTTAGGCCAACTGTTTTCCTGTTCCTGCGTGAACTCGATATGAGCCAGCTCTGGTGTCTGTATGCTACACCACTGTCTGCAGCAAAGTTCCCCAGAGACACTGCTTAGATGATGCTTGCCACGGATTTCCTCTCCATACAGAGCTCTTTACCTCCCCACTACCCCTATAGACTGGCTTACCCTGTGTGGTGCTTTCCACCCCCTGAAAGTTCTTCCAGATGCACTTGATAAAATTGGAGATACTATACAAAGTTTTCTGCTGCCTGTGGAGCCCTGTATTTCCCCATGGCCTCTCCTCTTTGTACAGTGCTGCCCTGCCTCTACAAGGCAGAGGAAATGCCACATTTTGCACACACACTTCCCACATGTGCATTTTTGCATGCAACCACCTCTAAGGCTCCACCATCCTGTTTAGCACATGTAAATGGTGTCTTCTCACCAGAAAAGAGAAGTAGTGGGGGATCAAAAGAGATCTTGAGCCAAAAGCTGGGTGTACCTACTCCCTTTCAGCAGCACGTACACGTGAGAGAGTACAGACTGAGTTGCCTGTCCATCGGCCCATGCATCCATTTATCCTTCAAGCTGTCCTTGTGCTTCCCTAACCCACTTTTTTCCACTGATTCTGTTGCCCTTGCTGACACGGACTGTACATTTCTTTCTCCACTATCTCCTTTCTGTCTGTGGTCTGTGCTTGTGTTGTGGCTTCTTTATCATTCCCCACCTGAGGGACTCATCCCTTGTGGATTGTTTTCTCCTAGTGGACAAAGCCACATTCATGGTTGGCAGCTATGGGCCACGGCCAGAGGAGTATGAGTTCCTGACACCTGTTGAAGAGGCTCCTAAGGGTATGCTGGCTCGAGGCACCTATCACAACAAGTCCTTCTTCACGGATGATGACAAGCATGACCATCTCACCTGGGAGTGGAACCTGTCCATCAAGAAGGAGTGGACAGAATGAGTTCACCCAGTTTGCCTTCCTCCTTCCCATCCCCTCCATCCCCTTGCCTCCTGCACCAGTCCAGGTGGGCCATGCCCACCACGCTGCTCCTTCCTGCCACCGTGGCTGGCCACAGCCCTGGCAGCCCTTCCTGTGGGCACTAGGTCTCTGTGCCAGCTGTGGTCGATGCACAGGCCTGCAGGTGGCCTTTGCTGCTTCTTCTGATACACTGAAAATAACCCACCCGTTCTCACCACTGCCCCATCCTGACATATATTGGGTTAAATTGGGAAGCATTTCCTTCTCTCTCTCCCAGTACTTCCTCCTGCTGCCTCCATCTCTCCTGTACCAACTCGGGTCCCGGAAGTGCCTTTTCTAGGAAACAAGATCACCTGGCAGGGTGGTCTGGTCCCTGGAAAAATCCATATCTGAGTTACACTTGCCATGTGCTCTGACTTATTGTAAACAGTTACTTAACTCCTGTGATGGTCTCCTGGTCTGTATCTGGTGCCCGACCCTGTTAAAATCCACCCTTGTGCAGGCAAAACCAGTCAGGGGGAATGCAGCTACTTGCTGTAACGAGACTTCAGTGTCCCAAGAATAAAACCAGTTTCTTTCTTCTTTTCTGCATCAGTGTCACATTATTTTCTAAAGCATGTTTTCCAGTGACATGTATGTGGAGACTGCATTACAGGAAGGCTTAAGAGCATGTTTCACCAGGGAAATAGCCTTCCTCCTTCAAAACATCTGCCTAACTCTATAGGCAAATTATTTCAGAGCTGCTTCGTTGGGGGGTTTCATGAATCCTTCTTTGAAGCCCAAAGTCTAGCCCATGATGGGGGTAGACTCCGGGGGAAGACAGCCTCCATCTCTCATCCCAGGTGGCTACAGAATGAGTTCATTGAGCTATAACATTGCTGTCTCGTGTTTAATGCTTACCATGGCAGCTGTTCCTCATAGCCAAAGCTAATGCAAGAGCTGCTTGTCCCAGTAGCTGCCCACTGGCCAAGCAAAGGGAGCATCAGTCTCTGGGACCCAGGACTTGGAGAAGTGCAGTGGCTCCTTTTTCATGGAGGGATATTCTTACCCAGCTGCTGTGCCAGGTCACGCAGGTGCAGGATAGCCAAGATGTCCAGAACTGTGGGTGAGGATACACTGGTGGCAGTGTTGGTTAGGCTTTCTAAGGCTGGTTCCTGCACAGCAGGGAGGTGTTCTCTCCCGGTCAGACATTTACCTCAGGAACTGAAGGCTTCACCCTGGGCCAGCTGCTACGTTCCCACCACCTTGGCAGTGACTTCAGGCCCCCACAGCAGCTGACGTGTCTCTTGCCCAGGGTGCAGGGTGGCATGGCGAGGAGAGGACAAGTTGGCACCATGGACACCTCTGTCTTCTCGTGTCTCTTCATTGTCCTGCTGGCAGGGATGTTCCCAGCAGGGTGTGCTGTAGATGGCAGCTCTGCATCGCACAGTAAGTGAGCTTTCCTTTTGGCTTGGGGAAAGGCTGGGTCTGCTGTGGGGAGTCCTTCTTACCTAGGCTGTGCTGCACAAGAGTTGTGTTGAGCTTGTAGGAGAGGGGGGTGTGTGAGCTTGTAAGGGATAGGATGTTTTGGGGGTGTATTGCGGGGGAGTCTCTTTGAGCTGCTTTTTGTGTGCCCTCTGTCCAACCCTGACCTTTCCAGGCACAGCTGGCACCACAGAGAAACCTATCCTGTTGAACAACATCACGGACGCCGAAGACTTCATCAGCGGTGCTGAGGTGGTGGTCGTTGGATTCTTCCAGGTGTGTTCACAGGACCTCCTCTCTGCCAGCTGTGAGCCCTACCCCACCCCGAGGAGAGCATGGGGCTGGATATGGCATAAACACCTTCCAAAGGCAGCTTCTCTCCTGAAAGGTGCTGTGGCTGTGACAGGCGTGTGGAGGCCAGAGAGAGGATGCAAAGAATTCGTCCTGTGTGCAGAAAGGGAGATGGAGCAAGGGAGGAAGGTGAAGGAAGCGGTAGGAGTCCTGTTGCAGGAGAAAGGGAAATGCTGCATGGGGAAGCAAAATAGGAATGTGGGTGGCAGAGAAACAGTGTTGGTGACGAGTGAGTGTCAGTTGTTTACATTAGTCAGTAAAGACAGAGCAAGGCACTGCCTGCGTGATGGGGCCGAGGAAGCCAGATCTCAGAGACCAGTACTGGTATGGGTCCTTCAAAGCGCAAGAGGGTTTGGGCTCAAGAAACAGCCTTCTGCCAGGGAGGGTGTAGGTATGGTCTCCCTGTCTTGCTGCTTTGTTCCCCAGAGTTGATGGTCTCAGGATCTTTGCCTCTCTGTGTCTAAATTCATTTGAATTCAAAGGTGAGTGATGGGTATGTGCCCTTGCCCCCCAAACGGCATGAATATTTTTCCTCAGGAAACAAGATGGTAACATTTATTGAGTTAGAGCACCATAAAAGAGAGGGTTCTTTGACAGGTTTCTCATTACTTTTAAGGTCTCCGAGTTCCACATTTCCCCCCCTTTTCCTGGAGCTCTGCCCTGGGCTTCTGCTGCCCACACACTGCCTTATGGCTTGTGTCAGAGAAGACTTCAGCCTTTCAAAAATAACTCCTTTCTGCAAGCTCCTTCCTCCTTCTGTCCTGTGCCTAGGGCTGGAGGGTAGCCTAGGGAGGGCACCATGCCCTTGGTATAGGACAATGGCATCTCACAGCCCACCACAGTGAGGACTGATGGTGCTGTGTGCAAGGTGGGCTGCAATAAGGTGTGAGCGCTGGAGGCTTATGCCCCAGGGGCCTTGCTAAGTACTGATCACAGAGCACCAGCTGCCTCCCCTTTGGTGCCTGCAGGCATTCTGTGTTCCTCGGGGCTTGCTCTTGCAGTGCTACAGTCCTGCAGACCAGTGAGGCGATCTGCGCACGCAGAATGAAAGTGCTGAGATGCCTCCTTCCCCCAGGGCAGTGCAGAGCCTCCTGCTGAGCCAAGGCAGGGACTGGAGCTTCTTGCTGGGTGAAGTACTGCAGGGGCATAACTGCTGGTGTCTTGTGCCACCACGGCCTCCATCCCACTGCAGGATTTCATTCATCAGAGTCAGACAAGAGGCTGCTGCCATGTGGCCCCAGCTGCCAGCAGCACAAGGCAGCAGCCAGCAACTGTGTTGGGCATTCAATGCCTGAAGGACAACAGGGCTGCATTTAAACAGTAGATAAAGACGTATGTGTGCCATGAAGGCTGGTCTTGGGCCCTCTGCCCGAGAGTATATTCATGCAAAATAATGTCCGTGTTCTCTGTTCACCATAAATTATTCCTCTGCTGCAGCCTTTGAATTCCCTGCAGTACACAGCTCGGCAAGCTCCCCGTATAATAAGCGTGGCCTCCCTGCCTTGAAACAGCATGCCATGATGGAAAAACATCACTCTGCTCCAGAAACACTGCCTGTCTACGGGAAAGGGCCGTGCTTGGCCTGATTAAACCCCAGCTTCCCCAAGAATGCTTCAAAACTCAGCAAGGTTATTCCCACCACAGGCTTTAGCGCTCTTACCAGAGCCATGTTGATGCACTGGCATTTCCAAAACAGGTCATGAGAGATGTTTTTCTTTGAATGAAGAAAGAATTTTGTTTTCCATTCTCTCTGGGCTCACAGACAGCTGAGCAGACGGATCAAACTAAAAAGAAAAACCAATTTCCAAGCTGAGACTGTGTCCTGAGAATTTAAATCCAGTAAGTTGAAGTATCAAAAAGACATCACTCAAAAACAAAGTTGGGAATGGGAGTATCGAGGAAGGCTTTAATGTGGGTCAAGGCTGTACTAACACTGTTGCTGCAAGAAAAAGAATAGACCTAAAATTATTGAAAAATTGCACGTTTCTATCCTTTGATGCATCTGCATTAGGTACTTTTTAAAGGATAAGTCTAAGACACCTTTTTAAAAGGAATGAGGATTCTGCTAATGCAAGGTGTTCAGAAATTGTAAACCCCTGCCTCTAGAATCAAGGTTATCTTAAAAATTATACTTTTAGATATTTATTTTATACCCACACATATACACGTTATGTGTGTGTATATATATATGTGGGTATATATGTGTATGTATATATACTGCAGGGTGGTCCATCCAGATTCTGGGTTTCTTCCCTACGTTTTGAGAGCTCCAGGGCTTCACATCACCACGGTGTTACCCGTGAGTGTGGGGGTAAGAAGTGAGGTTTTGGGGAGATGGAAGGTGAGA
>NW_010407223.1:0-290 GCF_000710305.1 Buceros rhinoceros silvestris | reverse complement strand
GCTCCCCCCCCCGCCACAGCTACCTGCTAGCCGGGGCTTTGACACCGACAGCGCGCTTGGCACCGCCGCCCCGTGACTTCCCCGATGTTGGGAGGAGAGGTGGCTGGCGGGGCGAGGGGAGGTCTCTGCAGCATCCCGGCCACGCAGGTAAAGTACCAGCAGGCGAGAACCACGCTTATCCCAGCGCCCCGAGGCCTCCCCCTCCCTTTGGCTGCCCCCGCCTCCCCCTCTCCCTCGGGGGCGGGGCAGGGGCGCGGAGCGCTTCTGCCAGGTGGCCAGTAGGTGTCGCC
>NW_010407222.1:1197-1679 GCF_000710305.1 Buceros rhinoceros silvestris | reverse complement strand
GCGCGCGCGCATCGGCGGGCGGCTGCGGGCGTGTTTGCAGGGTGAGGCTGGCCGGGTGTGTGGCTCCCAGGTGGCGGTTGGTTGTACACAAACATGGGCGAAGCAGGTCTGGGGAAAAGGAGACGCCAGTGCAGGCAAAGTCCAGGTGTGAGACAGATAGACCTGAAAGGCAGCAGCTGACTACAAAATGGTTTAGATCATGACCCCGATAAGGCAAGGTGAAAGCTGAGTCACTTGGTAAAGCAAACAAAAGCTCAGCCGAACCTCAGGCTCAAAGAACAGGGTGGCGTGTGCTGACTGGCCACGCAGGTAACCTCTTCCCTTTCCTGGAGGAGCTAAACGCTTCCCAGGGCCACAGAAATAGTCACTGCAGCACGTTCTCCTCCTCTTCCTCTTGCAGAGAACCTTTGGGCGGAAGCGAGTGCAGAAGCGTGGTGGCTCCTTCAAGGACCGTGAGTGCTGCCTCCCTGCCGGCCTCCCGA
>NW_010407222.1:531-1090 GCF_000710305.1 Buceros rhinoceros silvestris | reverse complement strand
CGTGAGTGCTGCCTCCCTTCCGTCCTCCCGAGAGCCGGCTCCAGCATCCCCTTTTGCCTCCGCTTCACTGCCTGCGAGAGGAGCAGCCCTGCTTTTCTGCTCCCTGGGGTGTGGTGACGCTCGGGCTGCTGCCGTGCTCACAGCTGGAGCTCCCGGCTCTGCTTGCTCTGGGCAAACATGGCAGAGCTGAGCGTGGCCCGTGGCTGCGGGAGCTGCTGGTTAATTGGTGCTGGGCAAAGTCCAGCCGTGGTGGGGAGGTGCTGGGCCTGGCTCGCCGTGCTCGTGACAGGGCTCTTGGCCAACGGGGTGAGGCGGTGGTGGGAATGGAAGCCGTGGGCCACAGCTGGGAGAGGCTTCGCTGACCTCTTGTCTTGTGCTCTGCAGAGCCCCGGCTGTATCAGGAGATCCGTGAGAGAGGTCTGAACTCCGTCAGCCCCGAGTCAGACGAGGACTTGCTGGAGGAATCCATCCCAGAAGAGCCGTCCCCGCTGGGTGCCTCGATTGTGGTGCAGAGCTATCGCCCAGCGCAGGTGACCTGGAGCCAGCTCCCGGAGGTACA
>NW_010407222.1:0-204 GCF_000710305.1 Buceros rhinoceros silvestris | reverse complement strand
GGACGGTCTGGTTCCGTCGGGATGCTGGCATAGCCGCTGTGGTTGTGCTCTGAGTTGACCCGCAGATGGGGGGTGGCAGGGGCTCCTGATGGGCACCTGGTCCTTGGGGGGAAGAGTCTCCTCCGGCGCAGCAGCAGCAGCTCCGCGCTGTGGGGACGTGGGAGACGGAGCGGTGGTATCCGGGGCGGTGAGAGCTGCTGGGGC
>NW_010407221.1:0-2936 GCF_000710305.1 Buceros rhinoceros silvestris | reverse complement strand
AACCAGGAAGTTTAGCTCAAACTGGGACACCTGTCTACAGGGGGAAAAGTTTTTCACTTCCGGGTGGGATCTTTTGTTTTTCAGGGGGTAAGACAGAAGAAAAATGGCCATGTGGTTACTGAGGTAAGCAGAAGTTTGCAGAATATCTGCTGGTACAGCAAGTTTTCCTTTGGTCAGTAGCAAGTTGGTTAAAAGGAGCCCTTATAGTAGCACTGGCAGGACAAGCGGATGGGCTGTAGAGAGCCTGGCAGAGCAGAGACAGGGGAATCCTGAACAATGCTGTGACTTTGAGGAGGTTTGGCACTGGGTCAGCCCAGTGCTGGGAAAGTTGACTCCAGCAGCGGACCCCCACAGAGACAAGAGATGTTCATGCTGGACTGTCTCCTGTGGGGGCACACCATGCGGCTGGAGAGACCTGTGAGGCACGTGTTCCATGAAAGAACAAGCAGCAGGAACAACCTGGAAAGAGTTAAGACTGACCCCCCCATCCTGTGTTTCACCACCCTGCTCAGGCACCAAGTGTGGGGTGGGAGGCAGCAAAGCCAGGTCCTGGAAAAAAATAAGGGGGGGGTGGGGGGAAAGTGTGTTTAAGATCTTGTTCTTTCTGTCCTACTCTAATGTAATTGGTGATTTGTGCCCATCTGCTTGTGGTTTTTTTGTTTTGAATTGACTTTTTTTCCCCTAGTCAAGTCTGTCTTTTGTCCATGACTGTAAGTAGTGCATTTAGCCCTCCCCTATGCCCCGTCTTGACCCTTAAATAGTAGTATTTTCTCCTCCTGGAGAAAATGGAACAACTGTGTGGCTTTAGTCACCAGCCAGGTCTAAACCATGACAACATGTAATGAGTACTCTTTTTGCTCTCACACCAGTGTAAAAGCAATGGTGAGGGAAATCATTACTACACAGTGTGATTTTTAGTGGTTTACAGAACACTATTTTCTTAATGTACTGCATCACCTTAATGGCAAGAAATAGCCTGCTTGCAGAGCTGCAGTCTTTCGGATAGACAACTGACATCTTATGGAAGTGCTGCCCTGACCATATTCCAGACAGAACCACTACACTCTCTGTTTAATTGTTGCTAAATCTAATTTGTCACTTTTTTGAATTGCTCTAGTTGCTAAATAACTACAGCATTTGGCTCTTCAATCATATTTTTCATATGTAGTCAATAAACAATAACTATGATAAAATTTCTCTGTATAGGTATTTTCAAACTAAAACTCAATCCTAAGAACTACAAACGGGTCAAATAAAGCAATAAAGAACTAGAAAAATTTCCCTTTAAATAAGAGATCAAATTTACCAAATCAGTTTTCTTAAACAAGTGGTATTTGTCATCTCTGTGAATGGTTCATGTGCTGGGGAGGGAAAAAAGAAAAGAAAGCTTAAAAAGGACTGTTGGTGTAGCTTTTGCAAATGTATATATAAAAAATAATTGTTGCAACACCAGATGTTATTAGAACTGCAAGATCATTAAATTATTACTCTCAACCTCTGAGATTACTGAAGTGTTTTCTTTTTCAAACTATCCTTTTTCTGTCTTTTTTATGCAGTAATACGAAAATTTTCAACTTGTTTCTTAGCACTATACTTGCAGATACATATTGTTTATACAGATTCTCAACCAAAAAAGTAGTCTGATTCCTAATATCAGTATTGATTACAGATACTTTCTTCTGAGTTTCACAGTTAAAAACCCATTTCTATAGCAACCCACCATGATTTCCTACACGAAAAACTATTAGGATGGGTCTTACATATGTATTTTTAGTTACATCAGTTTGATAATTTATCTTCACGCTACCTATATTTGCTCTTTGTTTTATCCTCCCTCTTCCATCTGCTCCTCACTCCTTCCTTGTCCATCTTTCTTAGTGTGCAATCATCATAGTACTAGTTAAGAATTCCTTCCATTGCGGAGCTTTCACCTCTGTTTAAACATTTGACAGTATGCATATTCTCCTTTACATGTATGAACAACCTGCAACTAGGCTTCCTTCTGTCCCACATTTTAAAAAAATTTTTAATTTCTCTGATAACATGCGGTCCTGCTGGTAGCTGTAGTACGTGACAGCTTTTCGTACTTCGCTTCTCTGTAAAAGCAATTTTAAAGGGAAGCACTGTATTGCTTCCTTCTCATTTCCAGGTGGCTGAACAGATAACCCAATTTTCTTCATTTGTAGGTATAGCTGAAACAAGGGAGAGAATAAAGCGAAGTAATGATTTGTCAATCAATGATTTCTTGTTGTGGAACACTTGTAAGCAGTGTGGGCGGTTGGAAGATTACGTGCTGTGACAGTAAGGCAGTAACCGCCCACGATGGGTGAGGCTTCTTAAGGAACTATATAACCCTAAGTAACTGTGGAATAAAACGCCATTTGCTGCATCCTCTGTGTTAGAGTCTGTGTCTCAAATGGTCCTCAATGGCAGAGGTTGAGTGTCCCGTATCACAGCAAGTTACCACATTTGGTGACCCCCGACGTGATCAGTGACGGCCGCAGTGAGACCGTGAGCGGAATGGCTGGCCAGCAAGCAGAGGTCAAAAAGACTGTTCAGGTACTTAAAGACTTGGGGCGGCAGAATGGTCACAAATTGAAAAGAGGCCCTGCCGAGGCATGCATCCAGTGGATGCTGAGCCGGGGATTGCTTGAAATCCCACAGAATATTTTTGATCAAGGCTGATGGCCGCGGATCAGAGACGAGTTCCTAGAGCGTTCTCTGGGTGGGAAGTCGGACCATACATCAACGTATGGAATCATAGCGCGAATTTTGTTGGATACTCAGACAGAGCACGAGACGTGGCTAGCTGCCTGTCAGTGTTTATATGGAAAAAGGGGCAGGACCCCTGCACGCATAGGATTAAAATGTACTGTTTGCAAATCTAAAGCTAATGCTGCAAAGACTGCCTGGAGATTACTTTTAGAGACCTTGAG
>NW_010407220.1:0-10936 GCF_000710305.1 Buceros rhinoceros silvestris | reverse complement strand
CCACGAGCCGGGAGTCGGGCCTTACGGGTGCGAGGCGCTGCGAGGCGGGAGGGGGCAGCCGGCAGAAAGTTCCTTCAGTTCCCGAAGTGCGGGCGAGCGGCTGACCGCGGATTTGCGACCTGAGTTGCGGGTAAGGTCTCCGGCGCTTTCTGTAATTGTGTTTAATCGAGAAGACTGATATTTTCCTGTGGATTGAATGAATGAATTCTAGCTGCCCTTTAGATCAGGCTCGACAAAAATCACATGCAAAACATAACACGATTTAAAAAAAAAAAAAAAGGAAGAAGAAGAAACCCTTTGTTGCCCAGTAATGCAAAAAACCCGCAGTCATTACAGTAGTGCCATGGTCACCGAAGCTGCTGCTGGGGCAGCCATAGTGCTGTCCCACAAATCCCATGTTGCCATTTGCACCCCCTCCCTTGTATTGGCTCTCGTTTTCCCTGCAGCGTGCTAGGCTTTTCAAAATTTGTTATGATTTTGTGTTGCACCTTTTTTTTCCTCACTTTTCTGCTGATTTGGTCCCCCAAACAGTTCTGTCATAGGGGCTGCTGTGGGCAGTCACACCAAGGAAAGGGCCTGGAGCATAGTAAGCTCTGTGGCTGCACGTTGAGGCCAAATTAAATGTGTTGCAAACCTTGTAACTACCTGCCTTAAACTGGTAATGCTTCTTTTAAAAAGATGCCATTGTTTATCTATTCTTGCTTAACAGTCACAAGAAAAGTACCTTCGCTTTGGGAACACAAAGCACACATGCACAACAGTTTAAAATTTATTCATGCAAGTGTATGCTTTTAAAACATAATTAAGGCAATTGCTTTAAGCATTAATCAGTTTATCTCACTGTCACCAGCACAAGTTTCTTGCTCCAGGTATTGCAAGACTGCTTTACAAATTGACACTAGGCAACAACTACCAGCATCTCAGCAGCTGCATGAAACATGGATGTCATCCAGACCATAACAACGTGACTTCTCTGCAGACGGGCTTTACTCATTTGCCATTTTCCTCTTGACTGTTTCCAGTACACCCCATTAGGAACTGTGGCTCTGTTTTGTTGGGCATGCTATGTCCTTATGTGCTGAGGAAGCAGCTCTCACCTAGGCAGCTGCATCAGAGCAACAGATCCACTCCTCGTACTGCACAGGTACATGTGCCAGCACTGCTGCCATTCTGTGCTGTTGTAGCTGATGTTGCTGTTGTTTGAGCCAAAGCTTTATTTGGGTGCTGATCTGTAGAGGTGCCTGTTCCAACTGGACGCTGGAGTTTCAAGTAGTCTGCATTGCAATCAACCTTGCTGCTTTGATAAGCTTTCTGCTGTAATGAGACCAACATCAGCTCAGTTCAGGGTGTTTTGTGTTTGTTTCAGTGGTGACCCTGAAGCATGGCAGACAAATGGATTGGTGGACATTCATCTTCTATACTGTGCTTGAATGTAAACACAGAAGGGCTGGTGGCTTCAGGTGCGGAGAGAGGTGAGCTCACGTTCTGGGATGGCGGAGGCACTCTGGCAGGACAGCTCCAGCTCCCGAAGGCAGACGACGTGACCTCCGTGGTGTTCTCTCCCTGCCGTCCCACCAGGCTGTACACCTCCCATGGAGAAACCATCAGCTTGCTGGACGTCCGATCCCTCAAGGAGCCCACTGAATGCTTCCACATGAATGAGGAGGAGATCAACTGCCTCTCAGTGAATGAGACCGACAATTTCTTGGCTGCAGCAGATGACTCAGGAGCAATAAAGGTTATGGACTTGGAAAACAAGAAAGTTAGTCGGTCCTTGAGACACTCAAACATCTGCTCCTCTGTTGTCTTTCGACCTCAGAGGCCTCAAAGCCTTGTTTCCTGTGGACTGGACATGCAGGTGATTTGCATACAAGCAGATGGTCATTAGAAAAGTGAAACCTGTGTAATGAGGCACCAACAGACTTTCACCAAGAGTGAAGGAGTACAGCCTGCAGTCCCTGGAAAGCTCCTTAACTATTCTAAAGTAGTTTTGGCAGAGAAACTAAGTGTAGAGGTTGTTTGTGCTGTTTTCTACTCGGCAGTTCCTCGTGCTGATTTTATCTTCCTTAATATTTACAATCTAAAAGTGAGCATGGAAATCAGAATATAGTTCAAAGTGCACTCATGCCACATTAGCTCCCTGTTGGACTGAGCAAAACCAGAAGCTGTCCCTAGCAATCAGTTCTGGCTGCAGACAATAGTTAGGATAAGGCAACATGCATGAAGCAGACAGGATGGTAGCGAGAATACATTACTACAGGTAGATAAATATCTTTCCAAGTGGTGTGTATCACTGTAAGGACAAGTAATTTTTGTTATTTATCCTTTGTTATGATTAACCTCTTGGAAGCATTAAATACTCTTTGCCTTTTATGCTTCTGTATCTTCAAGAGGGAACTTTGTCCTTTGCCTGCCACTTGTGGATGTGTTCTGAGAAAAACCATGCTAGGTGTTAATGGAGTCTTCAGTTACGTTGCCAAAGTTGGCCACCCAGGACAGACTTTTTTTTAGGAATTTCTTTCCAGTGGTTGAAATCTGACCACATTTCTGGATTATCCCAAGACTAAAACTATCACTTCTACAAAGGTTTCCATGGTTCCAGTGGTATTAGGGTGAAGTTTCCTTTGACAGTGTTGAGCAGTTTTACCCTATGTTCTTAAAAGCAAGACGCATCTAACACCCATTAGAACAAATATGTGCTGATATTTAGTATAAGCAGTATTTTTCCATATTTAAGCCATGGATCATATAAATTCAATAAATGTATATATATCCAAATAGGGGTTGACTGACGGAAGTCTGCCAGGTTTAGACTTTGCCAAATTTTCAGAAATTTTCCAATATTTTTTTCTTAGGTTGCCTAAAAGATGGATGTAGGATTTTAAGTAAAATACTGTGAGAACCTTCTGTTCAGATATACCAAAGTGGCATGCTGAGAGGAGTAAATGTTCAGCACAGAAACATAAAGACTCCTGTACTTCACACTGGACATTATTAGTGAGGAATATTTTTATTAAATTAAAAGTTTGGTTAAAAAAGCAAGCAGTGCCCCAGTGCTGCATTGGATTGACTTGTGTTTTCATATCTCTTGGCCTTGAAAATGCCCATTGTTAAGTCAGGTGCTACCAAATACTGAGAGAATACTGAGAGCTAAACTGGTGCAGTATAAATCTCTAGTCCTTAAATTGCTATACGAGAGATGCAGGATTCATCTGAAGGCACAGTTATTGCTTCATGAGGGGCTTGGAGGTGGGGTGGCATTTTAAAAGCAAGTCTAAAAGCGCAAACTTCCCCCAGTCTGATCAGGAAAAGCACACCCTACCTCAATATGCTAATAGCACAAACAAGATCTACTCATTGCATATGAAAAAATACATATATGTCTGCTTTAAAATAAGGGCCTGAACTACTGTTGGCCTTTTGCTGTTCCGCCTTTCAAACATGTATATGGAAGCGATTATTTTCGTACAAATATATAGCAGAGACAGATCTAAAATTCAGAATGAATATCTATTAACTGCTAGCATTACCTTATCCCTCACTTTAAATAATTGATGGGCAGTGTATCATGATTACTACTGCTGAGATGAATGCTAAAGCACTTGGAAGAGCTCTTCATCCATTTTTGTGGTCTAAAGGTCTGAGTCGTTGACTCTACTGCTTAGGGCAGTATGAGGGCTTGGAAAACATGCCATAAAGATTTGCAGTATTTATCTGGTGAGGTTCAACCACTCCTCACAAACACGTCTTTCATCTCTTGTACTCATGCATAGCAGAGCAAGGAGTGTGGTTGATTTTTTTTTTCCTTTCACTGTTGGTGAAAGATCTGATTTTATGTAAAATGGACAGATTACTGATTCTGTTGGTTTGGGTTTTTTTCCCAAGGTTATGTTGTGGAACCTGCAGAAAGCTCGCCCCTTGTGGACCACAAACCTCCAGGAGTGTGAAATGAAGGAAGACAGTCTACAGTCAGCTGGCCAGTTCTTTAACCCGCCGCTCGCTCATTCCCTGTCTGTTGCATCATGTGGCAATGTCTTTGGCTGTGGAGCTCAAGATGGTAAAGTCAGAATATTCAGAGTCACCGGTGTCAAGTTTGAACGTGAGCTGGAGTTTCAAGGTCACAGCTTGGGAGTATCACAGGTACTCTTTATGCCAGAATCATACTGGTTATTGACTGGAGGAAATGATGGAAGAGTCTTGCTCTGGGATGTCAGCGGTGATGTTGGAAAGCAGCAGAAAAGTCCAGCAAAATCTCTGCAGAGAAGGAAAGCGCCTGCTTCCAACAGAAAAGATGGAAAGCTCAACAAATTGGCTTCAAATGAACATGCTGGAGTTTTACCAAAGCTAACCATTGAGCATGGAGAGAAGGTGAATTGGATCTCGTGCACAGAGATCAAAGGCTCCAGGAGAGTATTAGTCGCTGATCAGAGTAGTTCTGTATCTGTGTATCCATTGCCAGAGCCTTAGACGCTGAGATGTTTAAAAAATTTGTGGGAGAAAATCACTTCTCAGATAAAATTAGTTGAATTAATTTCAGCTTAATTTAAGTTGAATTAATTGAAATTAGTCCAGTTACATCTACTAACAGTGAACTAAATAGCAAAACCTGCTGTGTCCTTTGCAAGGGAAAGGGGTTTGCTGTGTCTTCACTCAAGTAATCATGACGAAACTGGCCTCGCGTTATGTTTTTCAGTGGCTGTTGGTATTCACTGCAGCTGTTTCTTGCAGGATTGGCAGTTTGCTTCTTGAATTTAAGTGAAATGGGTTTCAATATATTTAGAGGTAATATTAGTTCTTGACTAAGCCGATATAATTAAAGTTGGAGGAAGAGATTCACACTAATGGGGACACCCACAATGCTAAATGAGGATGCTGAGCTGTAACAGATGTCATTGGCTGAGCTCCTTCCCTTTTGATTTATTGCATGCTTTATGTTACTCTCCCCATTAAGCTGCATCACACTTAGCTTAAATTGGCCATAGTGGAAATATATTTTTCGTTAGTTTGTCAGTAGCTGTGTATAAGAGTGGAGAAGCATGAGCTAATGAGTCATCAGATTAGTTTAACTGTCATGGACAATTGGATTTTTTCACACTGCAGTAAACAAAGGAGCAGGGGAAAGTGTTAACATCTGTTTAATGGGTCAGCTGTCTTACGCATTTAGTTGTTTATCCCAGGGAAAAATCACTATTACACTTGTCTTAATACATGCTTTCTCTCTCACTGCTCTCTTGTGTTTCTACTCACTCTGATATTGACAAACTTACACGGAATTGTGTCAAGCAGTGTATGGCATACCCCATCACAGGGGGAATACAAAGGGCCAGAGGCACAGCTCCTCTTTACCCAAATACTTCTGCTGTCTTCCCAAAGCTTTAGAAACACAATGAGCTGAACTTGGCTTGCTAGAAACATCTCTTAATTTGCTATTTGAAGGTGGCGAGAATGTAACTAAGTAGCAATGCTGCAGCTCTTGACGTGTTCAATTCATGCTGCATTTCCCATGAAATGGGTAAATAACAAGAAAAGGCTTTTTTTTTTCTCAGGCTATCCTTAACCTTTCACAGAACTGAATGCCTGGTACTGGCTGAAGAACTGCTTCACTGATGTGGGGTTTGTGCTGTCGTGTTTGACCAGCTGTGGTTGTACAGCCTTTAACAGCAGGAGGCTTTGGCCCAAGATAGGAACTGGTGGGCACTACAGCAAAATGAAGCCAAAACACAGGAAAAAAATAGGATAGTGTAGGTACCCCATTTTGTGTCACCTCTGAATTGATTCATGTAGAAAGACAAGACCGGATCAGTGGATGAGAGGAAGCAGACTGGTTGTGTAGTTCAGTATGTGATATGTTCATCAGCATGTGTCTGTGCACCTATGACCTATATTTGGATGTACAATCTATAAAAAGCCTTGGTACAAACAACCTCCATCAGGAGTCGGATCCCCTGTCCCTGTTGTTGCTGCCTGCTTCAGGAGAGAGGATCAAGCCCAGTCCAGCTTTCTTTTTTTCTCTTCGTGTTCTCCGGGAAGATGTCTAAAGCCAGCATCTCTCTGCACTCCCTGAACGAGGCGCTGAACAGGTCATTAAAGGGTTGTGCTAGCACTGCGCGAAGGGACAGGGAAGGAGGGGCGTAGAGGACTGGGGCAGGGGAGACAAGGCTATCTGTTAGCATGAGGAACGAATCTCTGCTTCCTTGGAAATTTTTACAGGTGATAGCATATAAATATACGTTGTGTGTATGTGCTAAGGGAGCAGTTGGGGAAGGAAAGAGGGGACAGAGCCACGGGCTGCACCCTGTTGTGAACACTGTTCTGGCCAGCCTGCAAACTGCTAGTCCTGGCTGTTCGCTGCAGGATTTTCACAACTGCTCCATCAGCAAAGACCTGTAGCTGCATGAAGTCTTGCCGAGAGATTATGAGTCATGGGAAGTTTGGGTTCACACTCCACTCCCTACGTGGAGGTTTGGGATGAACTTCTGAATTCGGGAAAATGCCTCAGAATCAGGACAGTTCAAAGTAAGTGGTTACATTTAGAAAAAAAAATCCCTGAGAATAGACCTTTCTAATAAGTTTAAAGAGAGAATCACTGTTGCAGAGGAATTGGGACATAGGTGACAATGATTCACCCTCCATTTTTGAAATCCTGTACGCAGAAGAGGAACACTTGACTGACAAGTTCATTGGCTTCATGTAAAATGATCTGGCCTAAGATGCCCCTGCTGGCACCAGTCCTCGTGTTCAGCTGCAGTGCGACACACAGTTGCTGACAAATGGTGTCTCTAACCAGCTGGGCAAGCAATTGCAGAGTCCAATACAAGCACTGAGCATGGGTCTTCAGGAAAAACAGTTGAAAAAGGGTCTGAAACTCTCCCCATTTAAAGATGGGTGAGACTGTTCCCTCTCAGTGTTTTCACATATGGATTTACATATACTACCTTTAAAGGTACTGTGCAAATGGTAGCAAGCAAGGAATTTTTAAGTCAGTTTAGGTGTCATACAGCTCAGGTTCACCTGTAATAAAAATGATCACTGTCTATTGAGAGTATCACAGCTGATGGAATGCAGTACTCCTGCTTGTAAAATGATTGCAGACTAACACCAGCTGACAGACTTGGTAAGAAACTGCTCCTCTGGTGAAGATACTAACGTTGTTCAATGGCTTTTATGACTCCAATTGACACAACTCAGTCCTGACAGAGACACAGAAACACAGGAACCACTCCTGAAAGAACAAGTGAAAATTAAGTCTGTGGGAGTGTGTGTCTAACTGGTACCGTGAAGTGAGTGTACAGGAAGAGCTATGGGTAAGCATGGGGCTCTGCACGCTGGCCTAGAAAATAAAACCAAAGTGACAGCTCTAATGTAATGAAAAATGTCGTTTTCTGTAAAGGCCATAACAGTGGAAATAAAGTTATACATACAGCCACGCTTTCAGAAGAGCGGGAGTGCTAGAGTTTCCACTGCAAATCTTCCAAGTACGTTCAGTACACTAATAAGGAAAGGAGAACTTTAAAAGCTTTTTGGTAAAGAATGGGGATGTGGTTTGTGTGGACAATGGATAGACATTAGAGGTCAATGGTAACTCCACTTATATTAAAGGAAAAAGTGTTTAGAGATTGTGCTTGAAATGAAAGCAGGAGGTTTAATCCATTCTTCCTCATTTCATTCAGAATTTTGCTCAAGAGACAGCAGCACTGATTCTGTCAGAATTTACAAACACATGTAGAAGATTCATTACAGAGATGAGTTGTACCATGGTGTAAACAAGCATATTTTTAGAACCAATATTAGCAAATGCTGAAATGTTTGCTACAGATGCTTAAAAATACACCAGAGTAGCTACAGACAGGCAATATACCCCTATCGTAACAGTGCTGGAAAGACAAAAGTGGTTAAATACTAAAGCATTGGACTAAAGGCTGCGGAAAAAAACAACTACAGCACTGACAGTTGCGTTAATGATGAGATCTTTGATAACTATACTATTTTTTATAGAAGAGAAAGCTTGCTAGAATGGGCAATTAGGAAGCTATTAACCTCAATAAAAAGCTGCAAGTCAGGGAGCACTTCACAGGCAAGTATCTCCCCCAGGACAGAGCTCAGAGAATATACTATTTTTCTGGCAATTTTCCCCTCTCTCTCAAAGAGTGCCTGCACAGTGTGATTCCTAAAACTCTTACTGTTGGAGTGTCTGCGCTATCACATTGTATTGTCCTATTAGATTGTTGTTCTCTGCTTGCACAGCAATAGATACGAAGTGGATCAGAAGCTTAGAGCAAATTGTAACCCACCTCACCTTATACACTTGCTCTCTCTTGCTGACAGACTCAATCCCATGATGACATACAAACTCTTCCAATTCTTCTGAACTGTTTGCATTTCTACATCATACAAGTTGAATTTTACAGTCAAAGGTCTATTTTATTTCTAAAATTCTCTTGGCAAGTATGCACACATAAATACATTTAAATGGGTGACACACTCCCCTCCAAAAGTTAGACCAGGAATGAAGTGCAACACGGTGGATGATCATTAGTTGAAATCCACCATGCAGTAAGACCTGTGCCCAGTTTCAAAATCTCTGCTGCGACCCAGGCTCTGAGAAATAAATCTTGCTGCTACCAAAGTAAGATCAGGGTGTAAGCAGCTTTCATAAGGTCGTAAAGGAAGTCTCCTAGCCTCAGGAAATGACAGAAAATCGTTAGACAAGGACCTGCACAAGCTGCCAGACAGACAATGAATTAAGGACAGGGAGACTTTTATTTTCTCTCATTCAGGTCAGCTGCAGAACCTGAAGCAAAAGAGGAGGGCAGGCGGAGGAGGGAGCCACTGTTAGTGAAGTAACGGGGTTCTTGGTCTTTGTCTTAAAGTGACAGGCTTTAAAATGCTGAGGAGGGCACGTGAAAGAAGGAAAAACTAACAGTAAATTATTTAATCTACTGTTTACACAATCTAAAGTTAACCTCCCTTTGGAGTTTGTTGGGGGTTTTTTCGTGGATGTTTGGGGTTTTTTTAATGTCATCATCTGAAAGCTACTGTGTATTTTGTCCTTACAAAAAAGTTCAGCCAAAGATAAACAAAAGAGAGCCACAATAAACAAAGACCTTAATCCAGTGTTTAACACAGGTAGATCACAATTCCCTAAACGTTAGCGCAGTGCAGTAAGAGTAATAGAAGCAGTGGAGCAATCTGGAGATGAAGATGGGCTAAAGGAAAAAATGGAGGGACTTGGCCATAATACCATAGAGTGACAGCATAGTTTTTGTTTAACTGATCCAGCCAGAAGTTCTGCCAGTAAAATACAAAGAAAAATCACTAAAGTCTCTGAGTAGTAGCTGATGCTCTGCTAGTAAATCGCTTGTCAAGGACATAGTACCAAAGTGTTTTCTGGGTATTTAGGAAGCAACTTTGATAGCTTTGAGATCCACAGGACTCTCAAGAACATGCCTCGACATCAATCAGCTAACTCAGGCAAAGAAAACTGGCTTCAAGAAATCCACACGCAGGAGGACAGAAGCCCAGTGTACCCTGCTTCTCGAGTAGAGAGCAGCAAATGGCTACAAAGCATAAATACCTGCATTCCCTCATACTTCATCCTTAAACACAGTTTTCCTAAGCAAAAGTGGAGTAGCTCAGACTCAAAAACCTGTCTTTAGGATTCTAACTGAAGAAAGTACACCTTTTTTTTATTCTTTTTTTATTTCAATAAGAAAAAATGCGACAGATACTAAGTAATGAAAAAAGCATCTAATAAATCCCACCTCTGAAGCAGTTTTCTTACTGCTGTTTCACTAAGGTCTATGGAAGGACAGTCCTACAAAAGGGAAAACCAGAGCAGGATGAGCTGATGGGAGAAGAGAAACACTCCGGGGGGTTTGTTTATTATTTGAATTCTTTTTAATCTGGGGAGGAACAAGAAGTTCTGTGCCATGTCAAATGAAAATGGTTCAAAAGGTCATGATGCTACAAGTAAAAGCATACATCACCTCAAAATGTACTAGAGAAAACCACTGCGCCACTGATGTTGATGCAAATGGTTCAGACTCGCAGACATTTAAATAGAAATCTTGCATCTGTATTTACAAGCTATGTAAGACATACGGACGAGGGGAGGGCTGAAAAAACCTGGGCCGTGTCAAAAACTTAATTTCTAGTTGTGTATGTTCTTGGGAGGCAGCCTCAGAACAGGGCCTGGAGCTGTGCACAGAGCCACGCAAGTGTCACCCACCATCATGGCAGAAAGCACCAGTGGATGCCCACGTGCTTATGAAATGCCCTTGTTTTCCATCCCTCAGAGTAGAAACCAAGCTGCAAACCTTGGAGGCTCGGTTCGCAGACCTGGACTCAAGCTTGCAGAAACTAGCGCAGAATTTTGAGCTGCAGGCCCAGAAGCTGGAGCAGGAGACAAGCCAGGCTGCCCTGTGGATGTGGGCACCAGAGGAGAGGTAAGCACAGGGATGGATGGACCGGCCCGCCCCCGGCACCTGCAGGTGACGCTCTTGTGACCATGGGTGCACTGCAGCGTGAGCCTGTACAACCCGTACGTGCCTTGCCCAGTCAAGACTGCTATTTGCTGCAGAGAGGGGCAGTGTGAGGGAGAGGTACGGTTTCTGTGATAGTTTCTGTAACAATCAGAACCAACCGCACCGTCTATGAGAAGCCAGGCTGCTTCCAGGATAGCGGGGACGCCAATCCTGTTCGTGTAACTGCCCCACAGCGAAGGGAAAAAGCCTCCAACCTACCCAACACTATTACTTCCTCCAATTAAACAAGGCCAGAAGAGTCACATTTTTAGCACCCAAGCTAGGCTTCGCGAACGCGCATATTTAGCCTTTCCATGGTCCGACCGAGTTTCCAGAGCAGCCCCCGCTTTCCCCACTCCTGGAAAATCAGTCTCCGGCCGGCCTGCCTCTCACCGAGATCCGTCCGCAGCTAT
>NW_010407219.1:45608-66531 GCF_000710305.1 Buceros rhinoceros silvestris | reverse complement strand
GTTTTCCGAAAGCTCTGTTTGCCTTTGCTCTGCTGTTGTCTATCTCAACCCCAGGTTTGTCCATTCCACAGCATACACTAAGAGAAGCAATAAAGATTTTCATATTGCAGTCTGAGTGCTCCTCAATATTTTGTTGCTCATACAAATGTTTTCTCACTAACGATTTATGTACACAGTTTTCATTCAAGTGAGTTCAGAAAGAGGCTTCAGACAGTCCCCAACTGCGTACGGAGAACTCCAAGGGGAACAAGCCTGGGGCACGTCACATCTCTTAGCAAGAGGAGAAGGTCGGGAATGTGAGAGCTAAATTAATTCTGCTCATGAACAAACCTTGAACCTTGTGTAATAGTAGAAATAACAACGTGCCAGGCTCTCGCCCAGCATAGTATTGCAATATATGGTATTTTTAAGAGTTTTAGTATTTCCATTAACATTCACTTGATTATTTGCATTGGGCCATGGTCATAATGCAGCTCTGTCTATGAGCGGATAAGCATCTGTCGTGCCTGATATCAAGAACAAACAGGTTTTTCAATAGGCATTCCAAGGCCACAGCAACACTTCAGACTACTACAAAGACACATACTAAGGTTTATTCGAACAACTTAATCATCCTTTTCACTCACAACAACAATTTCCCTGTGCTCCATTTTAGCGTCCTCCTGCTCCTCCATTCATGCGGTACATAGGGCACCCTAGCCCCAAATCACCCTCCATTTCTCAATCTAGAAATAACCATTTTTCTTGACTCCCAGTGAAGTAGGCATTTCCCTTCCCTTCTCCCCGTCCTCTCCTGACTGTACAAGAAAAGCAGGAGATAGGGCCAGCTTCCTGCATGGTGTTTTCTTGAGCCAGTTCTGCCCTACCTCATAATAATGCCGGGAGTGATGGTTTGGACTGGCTTTATTGAAACAAAGATTATACCAGGTATTTTGCACACTTCGTGCTACTCCTGTATGTGATAGTTGCTCTGTTACTGGTCTCTATTCCCAGAAAATCCACTGCCTTAGTTGAACTAACAAATTTTTAATGTATTAAAATGGAGTAAATGTAATGCATTAAAAAGAATGATTTAAAAAAGGCACTGGTTTTGTTATTCCGGTTAAAACACAATGAGCAATCAGCAGTGGCTTACTTCTGTTTACTTGACATTGTTGAGGATGCCTCCAGAAGTGAAATGAAGATCTAAGTAAGTGCAGCAACAATAAAAAAGTACTTTTGCCACTCACATCCTTCATTAGTTCCTGGAAGAAAGAACTGCCCAAGCATCATAAGCTTATAAACTTGATGTACACAGAGGGAATCAAAAGGAGCAATCCCTAGTGACTGAGGTACAAATGATGAAAAGTTCAGCAGTGCTCGAAGCCAGCAACTGAATTCTCTCCCCTGTCGAACTTCTCGGAGTCTCTCTGAACATTCAAAATGAAAGGGAAATTTTAAAATGCACAGCTCCACATTTGGAGAATACCCTGACAACATACACACAATGTGTCCAGTCTAACAACTGAAGTCCTGCTCCACTGAAAACAAAACATCTCCACAAGAATATGCCACTCTCAAAGAAATCTCAAAAAAAAAAAGGGAAACCATTATTTATTATGTCTAGAGAGCCATTTCGGTGGAAAGGACAGTGACAGAAGGGACAAAGGACAACAGTCTGATTATTGAAGTAACCAGTTAAGATGTGGGAGACATCCACATCAAGCACAGGCAAGCTTCCTCCTCCCGAATCAAAACAGGGCATGGTGGCAGGAGCCTTAACCAGCAGCTCCCCTGCTCTCTCGCTAGCCTGCCGTATTTTACAGTTACAAAGAACGTTGTTTACATTACAGAGTGTTGACAGCAGCTTAAAAAAATATGGTTTAAGCTTAACAACTTCTGCCTGCTTTTGCAAACCACTGTTGCAATATTTCTCTGAAGCTTCATATTTACAACCCCTGCTAATTTCTTTAATTTATTGGGTAAAATTCCCCTCCCTGCCACTATCCACAGCTCTTAAAAGAAGCAAGAATAAGTGCACAGACAGATCATCTTGGGTTGTCTTTGCTAGTAAACTCACAACTGAAACTCTATTGGGTTTTTTTTATTGTTTTAAAGGATGCTTATTCTTAAATAAAAGTCAATTGTTTATGTATGAAGCCTTAAAAGAACACCACTAAGTCAGTTCACATTAGCTTAACCCCTGTACATGCGATCTCAACACTTCAACACTCGTGTTGGCTGTTAAGAACAGTATTTCTGCCATTTTATATTGGCATACTTGCACTAGCAGCTTTAACAAACTTTTAGCTAGTAATCTCATGGCTTCAGAACTAGAGTGAAAATTATGTACCTGGTAAAGTGTGTAATAAGACACTTTTATGTCTTAGTTTTATCAAGGCATATTTCCCACTGAGCTGAATATTCTATTTTTCCATGGGGCTAGTGTTACACATATCAAGAAAAAGGTGTGTTATGAGCACTCTGGTGTATGAACATCACAATACGTATGGGTATTTCGTGGTTGAACCCAGGCTTTTTTCTTCTTAGTCTTAACATTATTTACAGATTTGAGGATGCTCCACTTTACAGCACACACCAATCTCTACATATCCCCAGCTCCTTACTTCTAGACACGATTGCTCCCTCTCAGAAAGAGGAAAAGGAGGATACTTCTTGCAAACAGTACAAATACCTTTGACTGAGCTGCAGCAACCACGTGGCACGTGAAGATAAAAAGATAATCCAGTGACCATCTTGAAATATTGCCTCGTGTTTAACTATCAACATCAAGCCTTTCAGTAGTAAAAGCATCTGCACGTATCGGAGCATTGTGCAAACTGCTCACCAGTTTTAGGAATTTGTACGAAATTATTTCGGAGGATAACTTATGCCTATTATTTTGCCAAGCTCAGTTAACTCAAGAAAGCATTCGGATTTTGCAAAGCAGTTTGCAAAACCAAGATCACTAAATATTGGAACCTTTTATGTGCATGCATACAATTATCTCTCTTGTCCCCACATCTTAAGTTGTCCCTTACGCTGCCTGAAAAGCATGCAGGAATAAGCTGCCTCAAGAACTTCCAGCCGAAGCTTCAAACACACACCAGTTCAGGAGGTCAAGAGCGTTTCGGCTTGAACAGCCAGTTGAGCAGGAGGCCTAAGCTTAACTAATTCTTAGGTGAAGTTTTAGACCAGCTGAAGAGGCCACCCTGCTTAATCCACACCTGTATCATAAACACGTGCACTAAAGGAAAGTCCTGTTACGTAGAATAGGGAAACAACCAACAGGAAATACTAACTGAATTGTAATACAAATTCTGCATGGTGTCTAGGAGCAAAATGTTATTTTTCTCTTCTGCCATAGAGCTAATGGGGCCTACGTCTGATTTTTTCTTCATTGCTCCTCAACCCCTATGAGCTCCCTGTTCCTTTCCGAGTGTATCCCAACCATACAATAGCACACCGCCATCTTTATTTGGGATTTGCTTGTCCATGGTTGGCAATATTTTCATCTCTGAGGAGAATGAAAAGTGCAGTTCTTTCCTAACAGCATTTGCCACTTTTAAACCACACCATAGCATGGGGGTGGGGAAGAAAAAACCCACTGCACTAAAGGAGGGAAGGAAACTTTACAACTGTCCTGTTTGTAATTCAGATGCCTCTTCCCTACTGCTCTGCCACTCGTGAGCAGAGTGTTTCTTGGCAATGAGCTGTTGAGTACAGCCTGTGCAACAGCTGGGTAAAGCTGGAGAGGACTGCTGGCATCGGGTCTGGCAGGTCAGCTCTGTGTTCAGCAGCCCATCCCACGTGACACAAGTCGGTGGGATGCCTTCGACTCCTGTGCATCAGGCACTTCCCACCTCCCCTCCTTTTCTGGCAGGGGGTCATCTCCTCCTGGTGTAAGGAAGGCGTTCTGTGCTACTTGGCTTTGTGGAGACTTTAGTATTGCCGCTCATTCTCTCGGTATTAACTCCTTGATGTTAGCTATAGGTCAGCCATTCCTCTCAGGAAGCAGAAGAGCAGACCGTGTTTGAAGTCAGGAGTTACGAGAGGACAGGAGCTAAAACCATTTCCCTAAACAGCCAACAAAACAGATTTCATCAGAGGTAAGAGATTTCAGACTAAGAGATTTAGCAGAAGTCAAAAGCAAGTCTGTAGGACAGAGAAGGAAGCTGCTAGGAGACATAAATGAAATAAATTTAGATAATTCCCTTCCACCTGCCAGAAGGGAGAAAGCTATAAAAAGAAAGTACTGTATAGCTTTAGAAGGTATTGTTAGGTTATATAATGGTTAACCATCAGCCATTTTCACATCTTATCCTCAACAAAACATGCAATCTTTTTCCCCTTTATAACCACATGCTTGCATATTTATTCACAGGACTGCATCATTCCCCATCTCCCTTTTGCTGAACTCATAGCTCTTTGCTAACTTAGATCCACAGAGACCAGAAACGTTTCTTTCAGGTGGTCTGGTTAGCATAATTAATTTAAAATGCACTATCTACTTTTAGTTTGTATTGTTTAGTTGCTTGCTGATAAACCAGGTGGGAGGTCCTGAACCCCAAAGCTTGTCTCCAGCTTGGTCAGGTTACCTAATTAGAGATTATATCTACAAATTTCTCCCTATAAGTTCAGAGAACAAAGCCTACAGCAACACTGCTATTATATCCACACATATTAACAATTATACTTTCCCGGTAACTGTAGCTTCTCGTTAAACAAACTACTCTTCAGTATTCTTCTGTCAAAAACGCAGTGTTTACCGTAGGTTGGGTTCTTAACTACTAGGGGTTAACTGCACACTGATCTTCCTCAGTTTCTGGACACTATCAAATAGTCCATCTCCCATCTTGTTGTGAAGTGTAGGGTGATAAAACCCACGACTGGTTTTCAGATGGCTCTGAAAACGCTCCATAGGCCTGAGGCACTAACCCGCCAGGTATATTCGTTTAGGTTTCCCTTTTACAACTGCTCACTTATGCTTCTAACGCTGCTCACAGGGCAGGGCCCTGAAATCCATTGTCAATTGCTTATGTTTAGGGTTTCTTTCTTGTTCTGACGTGAATCAATCTTGCTATCATAATGCCAGCAAAGAGAAAATGACCATTACCGTAGTTTATAGGGAAGCATTATTTTTGTGAGACTAGAAACCGCTTATATTTAAGCCTAGTAAATAGCCTTGATTTAGGAAAGATGAATAGTAATAGATGTGCTGGATTATGTATGTGACATTAGCTGAAGCTTATTATGAAGAAAATTGAAAGAGGAACAGGCAAGGAATAATGTCGTGTTTCCTTTTTCCTGTGTGAACTGTTTTAATTAGCTGGGTGGAACAACTAGTGTATCTAGCCAGTATAAAACCATGTATTTTAACTAAATTGCTTCTGACTTCTCCTTACCAACTAGTTAAAACAAAACAAAGTAAAACTCTTCGAGAGAGATCACAGAATCAAATTAGGCCTTAGGCAGCCTCCAAGAGTTTGGTCCCTACAGACAGAAGCCAAGGAGCAGTAAGATCTTTTATACAGGAGCTACAAAATAGATGTTATAAGCGTAGTTATACTCATCCTATACTAGCTGGGGATAATTTAATTCCAGGCGCATCCTTGTGAAGCCATGTAGTCAGACTGTATGGGAACCCTAACATGCTTGTGTTTAAAGCGAGACATTGTAAAAGCACTTTGAAGAAAAAGATAGTCACAATATCATAAGTTTTGAGGGGTATACACAGGCTCATAATCTCATATCAGAGGCACTGAGGTAGATTTCCTCTTCACATACTCTTCTCAACATCCCCATTCTAGAAGGATATCCGGTGGCTTGGAAGGATTCAAGCAAGAGAAAACAAATGCCACCTTGGAGCTAATGAAATATGCGCAGCATTAATAAAGGCACTAAAGAGTGAGGAGAAGAATGCTGTTCAGAAGGATTTGGAGAGAAACACGAGACAAAGTGCCAGTGGAAACAAGGGCTATCCACTATGGCAATGGCATGAAGACAGGTTAGAGAAAAATGTAAGTACAGTATCAGGGAAAACGGCATAAGAGAGTTTCCCAAAAGAAAATGTGAAAGCTCTGTCACTTCATCATTTGAGAATTGTATGGAGAAAGCATGAGCTTATACTGCTGGACAAATCAGGGTGGCACAACTGATGCACAGCAGATGGCTTGATGGACTCCTTTCCATCCAGGGTCCTCAGCCAACACAAAACCGACACAGCAGGTAAATGGAAAGTGCTCAGCCTGGACTTTTTTTCAGTTAAGTTCAAGACACTCCTTAGCAGACAAATAGGGAAGGAGAATGGTAAAGCTCAGCTTCCTGGTGATAGAGTTCCTGCAGCTTTAGATAAAATTATATATAAATATAGAAATTGTCCTTACAAACTTTTAAATGAAATCTCAAATTTGGGATTAAGACATACTAAGCTTCTCCCCAGTTTTCTGCTAAAGGAGATCTTTCCAAGCTCAGGTGTGTCAAAATGGAGATATCTGCTTCTATCACAAACTAATTTGAGACAGCATTTTCAGCTCTGTCTAGCACAAAGATGAGATAGGCCAGGCAATTTTTTATAACAGCTATATATATACACCGAGCTAGAGCAGTACGATTGCTCTTGGAGAGATTTATGGAAAGTCATTACTGATTAGTATTACTGATTGACAACGATTAGTAATCCTGTAATGATAAGTCTTACTCTACAGTACATGGTTACGAAATATCAACTACAGTCAGGGAATGGGTGGTTTTGCACGTTTTCTTGCTCACTTCTAGACGAATAAGTAAAGCTGCGTCATTTACTACTAGCATCCTGGAAAGTTGAAAGGAACGTTTTGTGAAACTCCATTGCTTCCACAAAATACCTGTATTTTACTTTCCTACTTTTTCACTCTTATGCATCTGCATAGGCATGTAAAACTATTTACAAGAGTTAAATGTGCCAGGCTGCATTTGCTGTGCTAATTATAACTTCTCTGAATTTAGAAAGGCTGTACATTTACCAAACATGACATTATGCATCGTCAGGTAGGATGTTATACTGGTTGTGGACAGTGGCTAGCTAAGCTGATCAGCTCCCGTTTTTCCTGGCTCTTCAGTTAATGCCAGTACCATTACAGCAGCATTTCTGCACAGCCCCTGCTGGTTCGCCTTACGTGCTCTGTGTGCTTGCTGCATGGTGGGGATGCACACCAAGAACAGCTAGTGGATCTGGTAAACCGTGCACGATCAAGTTTTAGATCTTGGCAGAAATTAGCTGAAGAAGCTACTTAATATTAAAGCAGTCCTGAGCATCCTCCAGAGGCGAATACTTAGTCATCCAGGGACTTAATTAGTAAAAAAATTATGTGTTTAGGAGCATTAAGCAGGTCTAAGATACCAGACACAAATTTTCTGAGAAGTTCTGAATTTTTAATATGTGCATCACTTGTATCCTTTTCGGAGCAAGCCATGTGTTTTAAAACAAACTGACAGAACATTTGCAAATAAATCATTTACTTTTTGTTCTGGACAGGAGTACAAGAAACTAAATGTTGCTCAGCAAGAAGTCATTCACATTATGCTTCCAAAAGGCAGAGCACCAATGTATGGAACTAGGAAAGGGTGAACTGTGCTTTTCCTTTGAATTAAAGAATAAAAAGAATAAAAATTTATTGCCTGGTCCATGAACTTCTAAAACCGTGGATCTAAACCCTTCTTCTAAACATTCAACTTGACAGAACTCTCTTCCAAGCAATAATAAAATAAAAGCAATGTATTTACACGAAGCATGGTAAAAACGTGACTTTACAAGATAAAACAAATTGCAAATTCTGTTTGTTCATCCCCTCAAGAGCAAAACTACAAGCTTGTAGTTCACACCCTGCTTCACCTTGCACATCCATTTTAGTTTAAAAAAGTGCAATGCTGGCAAAAAGAAAAGACCTAATCAAGTCTCGTTCTGCATTGATTTTCTTTTTTGTAGGGTCAGATGTGATGTTTTGTGAGCACAATTCTAATAATGTCAAGCTGATAAAAAAATTCTCTTGGTATCCAAAAGAGCTTCAGTGGGAGATCACCATCACAACAGCTGCACCCACTTGCTGCCTTCCATGGAGGAAGTTATTATACAAAAGAGAAGATTTTTATTCAAACATATCCACGCTATCCATCGTCTCATTTCCAACATATTTGTACAGTTCTAACAACTTATTCTGAAGCACATTATTTGCTTATTGAATTGAAAGGGCCTTCAGAAACACTCCACCCATCCTTAGCCAGGGCTTGTTTCTTTTTTTCTGCTCACTTACTCTTCGTTCCTAGCAGGGAATGCACCACTAAGGCACCGCCCTTGTTACACCTAAGCAGAAGAACGTGCAGTCTCTAAACAGAAATCTTACAAATAGAAAGACCAGCCAACAAGTCAGCAGAAACACTATTACCTCCTGGCTTGAGACAAAGATATTTTAGACTGTGCTTAAGTTGTTGAGAACGCTCTCAAACCCCAGGTTTCCTAAGCTTCAGAGAAGAGGTAATGCCAGACCAGCAATGCACACTTCCCTCACTGACTTCAAGTGCTTCTTTGTGGTGGGCTCATGATTTCCCTGCTGTTAGGATTGTGTTCAAATCTCTGTGCTCTTAGTTATTCAGTGTGTTCACTTTTGAAGTAACACTTTAAATATCCCATGGATTTAGTCTGCACATCACTTAGCACTCATGCAAGTGAAAGAAAAACCTCGTCTCCTCTGGTTTGACCAGTTTGCAACATGATTAATACTTTTCCTGCTTATCCTTGCAGTCTTCAGTATTACACATTTACTATAGCATCCGTGTTGTCATTTAGCTGTTAGCATATATGCAACCTGAAAAATGCTGTGTTCTCAGCAAAAGAACTTTCTCCTTCTGACAGCAAAGGACAAAACCCTCTAATGGGCTCCCGAGATGCTCACGTAATTGAATTTATATCTACGTCCAAGCTACAGCAACATAAGAGCCGTGGTAAGGGGGAGCCAAACTGTGGTGGTATTGAAACCGGACTGAGCGCCAGACCCTTCCAGAGGGCTTCGCGGCAACCAAAATCTCACTCTCAGTAGCCAGAAGCTCTCTGCTTACAGGAAGCACTGCTTTAACAACATTACAAATCCTGTCCGTCGCATCTTGTACTGGAATAGGCTGTTTCATCTCCAGGATCACAAACTATTAGTAAGAGAGTTCGAAGAGAGTTTCCTTTACAAACAGTTTTTTTAAAAGCCACTGTTGTCATCAACAGGAAGAGGAGAGCTCTTGCTGGTAATGAATAAACCAGCTAAGGAGTTAATGTGTCGTTTTCCAGGTAACAATAACATGAATTTATTTTCAAAGCAACCCCCCCTCCCCCAAAATACTCAAGACTGACCCAGGATCTATGAATTCTCTTTTTCATAATCATACCTGTCCTATATCACCTTAGTGATGTTCCTGATGCTACACAAAAGCCAAGAGATTGTTGTGGGTGATCTATTAGATATATCCACTGCCTTCACCTCAGGACAGGGTTTCTGAGACCATTCCCTTGCAACGCTTCACCATGGATCCTGACTTCATTTCCACCAGACTCAAGAAAACAAAATAATTGAGTGTGCCCGTGAAAAGACAAGAGCATCTGTGTCACGATCTTAGCTCTGGACTTGTGCTGCTCACAGATCTCTCTTGTTGTGTATTACAAGAGAAGCCTAGGTTACTACCACCAGATTCCAGCAGTAACTGTTCAAATAGGAACCCCTTCCTCCTATATCCTCTTTCTACAGAAGGGAAAACATCAAGAAACATCTACTGGGGAGATTCAAAACCTGTGAATGACTGAGAAATACCTTTCAACATGTGAAAAATGTCCGTATCTGCTTAATGCTTCTTCCAACAAACATCATGATTTCTGAAGTAAAATTTGACAGATAACCAATTTTGTGATCTGCCTAGCTGTGACACCCAGGTATTTGGCACGATCGCTGTCTCATCTGATAGGAAAGCGGTACTGTGATTTTATGAAATTCAGTACACAGAAATAAAAAATAAACCTGTAATAAATGCCAATCACCTCTTTCTTGTTTTTCCCATCCAATTACTTACTTGGGATTTTTGCAAACATCTTGCAGACTGCAAGCATATGGGATGTCTTTGACAAAATGGTGCCAGGTATGGCCGTATGTTGTGTTGCAATAACAAATATATCACGTAGTCTAAGAATTCATCTTGCAGGATTGTAAAATTACAGATTTTTTTTTTCCTCATTCCATTATCAGATCTGGCTCTTATTTTATGAATGGCAGTCCAGAAAACCTAGAACAACTTCATCCCTTAGGCGCTGACTGCGCAAGGGCGTTTGAGCACCACAGCCCTCATTTTGAGAAATCAGTACTTTTAATTAATATCCTCCTTAAGATTAACGATATTTTAGAACACGAAATAGCTTATTTCCTAATTTTATTCATACAATATTTCCTCTTCAAATAGCCTGCAGATGTTTACAGCTCATGACCACCAGATGAAATCACCATTGTACCTTCTCAGGTTCTAGTATTTTGGAAACAGCAAAACTGGTGTCCTGCCCCACACATCTTCACCTCCAGAATTTACATAGCGCTTATCACCACGCCATCCCTAACCGATCAAATGTTTCCATCTTTATAACATTCTCTGAGCTGAAGAGGTAAAACATCTGTTTCACGGCTGGATCAATATATCATAAATTCATTTTTGCCTTCTCAGCCAGCCTCAGTGCTGTTTTCCTAATCATGAAAAGGTCATTATTTGAAGAATCCACATCTCAGGCTCTCATCACTTCCTAGGAGTACACCCAGAGATCAAAGTCATGGACTGCTGAAATTCATAGGTCCTGCTGAGTCACTAGTACCCTCATTTCCACCAGGCCGTGAGTGCTCTTCATCACCACTTTCTGGGTAGTCCTTTGCTCCCTCCTGTCTACTAACGTTTTCATGCTCTAAACTAGACATGCTGCTTTCCAGTTGTTTAAGATGTGATGCTGAGGGACTTGGCAGAGCTGGGTTAACAGTTGGGTTTGATGATCCTAAAGGTCTCTTCCAACCAAAAAAATTCTATGATTCTACGATTAGTTATTGGCTGAATTAGCCCTTCACATTAATCCTTTCCTTGCCATTCAGACCTTATAAATACTATTAGGACTCTAAATACAGTTTCTTTAGTTCACACAAACAGAAGTCAAGGACTTCATCTGATAGGGCTGCCATAGGTCACATTTTCTTCTTAGAGCTGCAGGAAAACTGATGAATTATGTGATCTACAAATTTCCCCTCACACATTTCGGCAAAGACCTACAATAGGGATATTTTTACCTTACTATCTTTTTATCATTTGGAGTTCAGGTAGGAAAGGAGGCTTCTATATCTTTGACTAATGGAGGACCAACTGCTGGGTTGGATGTCAGCCTGTAGGCTGCCTAACAAATCAAGCTGCAATACCTTTATCTTCTATAGGATGCTGACAGTTAAGAAATCCCTTTGAAGTCTGTATATGAACACTTAGAGGCCAGGAATTACACTGCAGGAACTCCAGGTTAAAAACAAGAGAACCAGATACGAGTTTCTACTTATACCTACCTCTGGGTGATTTTTTTTATTCTTTAAAATCTGAGCGATGCCTCTGTGTAGCAATTAAGTAATTGTTCTCTCTTGACATTCATTGCCATTCGAACAAAATATTGAGCTGTAAATACATTTCTACAAGGGACATTAAGCGTGAAATAATAATTCCTCTTGATTATTCATTAAATTTGCAGTCTAATAACCTGTAGTTCAAAGCTAAGTTATATCTAGTTCTCAAAAATCGTGGATCTAAGACAATTGCCTTGCAGACAATGCAAGCAGTCTTACTTCATTTCATTGACATTTCAAGTTTTACTGCTACAGGCAAACAATATTTGGAAGCATCAGAAGAGAAATATATCACATTATCTGTAAATAAAACCACTCCAGTCCACAGGCTGCTATTCACTGGGTTCTGTAAGCAGCACTAATTAGTGTCAGATAATTCAATTATTTCTTATTCCTTTAGAATCTAAAAAGGTACTAAAACGGTCTTAGAAACTGAGTGTACCCATATGAAGGATGATATATTTTATGCTGGTTTGCTGCCCTGAGGTATTTTAGGAAGGATAAAAGTCATAAGGCCTTAACTTGCAAAGCAATGAGCTGAAAAAGAAAAGGCATGCACAGTGGAAACTAGAAGGAGAATGTCTCTGAAATACTCAGTTCTTTGTTTAAATTGACTCTATTTTTTTTTCTTTTTATCCCTACTATGAATTGGTGAAAATTTCCCTTAAGACATGATTGGACAAACTTTATTCACCCAAAAGAGCTTCATGACATCACTGGGGCTTGTTTTGGAAAATGGAGTTCCTTGTGTAACTGAATATTCTCGCTGAAGTACTTAAGCTGATTTCAGACTGTTTCCTTTCTTCTAAGCACGTTAATGCATCACCCTGACAAGGCCTTTGGTTGTATTCCCTCACTACCCCCTGCCCACTTTACAGAACATGGAGCTGTTCTAAGTAAAGCAGGTGTTTATTTTCCAGAATCTCTTCATTAACAGAAGTATTAATGAAATATAGTGTAACTGCTTCTGTTTAAATAGAAAACAAGTTATATGGGGGGTAAGGCTACTCATTTTTTCTCATCTTAAATAAGGACAAAAAGCATACCTAGAGACATGAATTAATTGTTTCTGTGAGATCACAGCTCCGTGACACAGCACTGTTTGCAAGAATTTATTAATAAAATAAGTGTGAAAATATTACAATCCTCAGCATTTTAATTTATTCCTAATGTATTTTTCAATGTGAGATTAAGTTGGAGTCTTTACTTTCTGAAAGTACCTTGAACTCTTCTACAAACCTGAAGATTTATAAGCTAATACCATTATTGCCATCGTTGCAAAATCACTTGAGTTTTGAAGTATGAAATGCTACCGGTTGTAGCAAATTAATGAACACATTTCATTTAGTGGGCAGAATATTTTCAATAGAATATGCTGACCAGGTTGAAATATGCCATTAAGTTAAAATACATGGAATTTTCTGCCTGAAGTGCTTCATAATTAGCAGCAATAATAAAAATGGAGATAAAGAGAACCAAGGGAGTTTATTTATCTGCTGTGGTTTTGTTTGTATTTGCTTTCATCACACAGTAAGCTTTTAAGATGCATTCAAAAGACTGACCAAAGTAGTGTTAAGCTACAGTATTCGCTGCTGTGAAGGGAACTGTAAAAACTTGGGTTTGACCTGCTTGGCTTCTCCCCAGCCTTAGAGGTTATTTCCTGAACAGTGACGGAGTTATCACCTGTGCACAAGGCTGGAGAGAAGAAAACCGTTGCGATTCATTTCAGTGCTGCGCTCTCATAGTACTATTAGTACTATGTATTAAATAGAATTAACTAATTAATACAATTAATTAATAGAATAGAATAGGAGCATTCACTGCTGTCCATTGAAGTCCACTGGCAAGTGAGCAGGGCAGATCAGGAGTGTATGGTCGAGTGTGGTTCAAACCCACAGAGCAGACAAAGCTTCTCTCTGACATCTACACCATTCAATAACAAACTCCTGTAAGGTCTAGTTTTAATGACTGCACCGCTCAGGAAGAACAAGTAGTACTACTTTCGCACTCTGCATATAATGCCTCATATAACTGGTTCCAGTTCTCAGTACAGACAGCTGGATGTTGATATAATGTAAATAATATCCCCAGTAATTAGTAAGAGTTACTAAAGCATAATAAACCTTGTTTTGTGACATCAATTATATATTCGGACACAACGAGTAGCCTAAAATAACAGACAGATGCATATGGGCAAATATTTGTTGCAGCAACCAGCAGTGACCTCCTATACAGCATAAATCAATTTGGAAGATATTAACGGTTCAAACTATTCATTATAATTGCAGTCTGGAAACAATTTGCACTTTTAACATTGTTACATCTGTTTTTTCAACAATAAGCATTAATCATCAAGATAATGCCAGAAAAGAAACTTTTTCATTAGAGTCATAAAAACCACAGTTGAAGTCTAAAGATTAATTCTGGAATCCTGATGGAGAAACAAGATAAATCTTATTTTTCATATTTGTCATGCAATGGATGACAAAGCACAAGGGCAAAGTAAACAAACAAACAAAAAGAGACGTGATGTCAGAACATTTACTTCTTCAGTCAGGTGTGGTCATTCCAAAGAAATCCAAGCCACGCTGTTATGTAACGGAAAGAGCTCTACAGTTTAAAAGCATCTGTAGAAACCTCCTACCTGCGAGGAGAACACGTTTCTCTGCAAAACATCAGAAGCTTAATTTCAGGAAGCAGGATGCAAAGAAATCTGAGATTGTCTCCCACTGTCCTCCTTATTGTCACAAGATACTGAGGAAGAGCATAGAAGCTATTTGCTTCCATGCCAGAAACATACTTTTTAAATTAAGTTCGATGTTTCCCTGCCAAACGTCTCAGGAACGCCAAGCAGAGCGTGCCTTTGGTGCGCCTCCTGTTCTGAACTGACACTATTCAACGCGCACCCCGCACAGAGGCTGGGGCAGGCCAACGTTCACACACCGTAGCTACAACTCCTGGACAGTCAGCAGCGTGCTGCAGCTCGCTCTTGCTGCTGAAACGAGCTGGAAGTTAGCATTAAAAGGGAGGCACAGCTGTGGAAAAAACCCCGCTTTTCTCTGAACATAGAAGTGGCTTAATTAAACACCTTAAAATATTTTATGAACTACTTAATTTAATTACATCAGTAGTAGACCAGCAGGTGTTAGCCATGAATTAAACCAGGTGCCAGCCTGAAATACAAAGGTTTTCCCTAGTGTATTCAAACTTAAAATTACAGAAGGTTAATTTATATGTATTTTGGTATGGCCTTTACTTCTAAGAATTAAGAAATTTCTTTAATGATAATGGTTTGCTTCAAAACAATGCACAGATGCTGCTTGATTATGTCAGGCAGTCGTGTGACAATGTCTCTTAAACACAAGGTTGATTTTTTTTCATCTCAAAAAAAAAATCACAAGTGCTCTAGCTCCTGGAGGTAGCTGAATGTGTAAGGTGGCATACAGACAGATGATTTCCTTTTCTGCTCTGGAGTAGTGAATTTTATATACTACTAGGACAATTGCGTGTCCATTACATATCATTTTAATACATTAATTGACCCTGTTCTTCTCTCAGAACATGCTAACATCCAAGTGTAGAGTCTTCATCTCTTCACAATCCTCCCCTTCCCCATCTAAGAGGTTTAGATATAAAGACAAGATGCTAACATACTCTTTTTACATACCCTGCAAGACTGTCTATGCTGCCTTCTGCAAGCAGACCCGAGCTTGTTCTAACAGTGCTCTGCACAGTTTGTGATTGCTCAGCTCAACTCAGCATTGATCAGAAACCACAACACAGCAGCCTGCGCTCTGCCAAGCCCCAAATGATAGCCCTTCCTCCTAGCCAATGTCAGCTTCCTCCAGAACCCAGCATGCACACTTACTGACTTTTCAGTGCTAAAAAAAAATAAAAATCAAAACCAAACGACAAATCTCAGACCCAGCATTGGATTTATCCTTTATCCTTCATGATAATATTGTTACATTTCATTTTCATCTGTAATGAAAAATTCAAAATCTGTTACTAAACTCCTGACCACCAAAATGTACATTTATGTTTCTAAGCTTGAAGCCAACCACTGACAAATAAGCAGTTTGTAGATTTTAAGACAGTAAGGCAGGATGACAGATTTATATCTAAAATCTTTACTGGATTCTTTTTTTCCCAAAAAAGTTTGCTCTCTAGGCATTGGTTTAAGTTCATATTTAAAGCCCTGCTGAGGACTGATGCCTTCAGAGATTCCCTTCACCCTGATCCTCTGCCTCTACACTAGTGAGAATAATGAAAACAATCATCCCATTTCTTGCCTCTGAAAAAAGGTAGCCCTGATGCTAGCAGGAAGTCAAAACCTGCTGCAAAGGCTGTGCTAATGCCAGGCAATATTTTCTCTAGTATAAATTAGCGCAGGCTTCAGCGACAGTTTCTCAAGTGACACTGGCCACAGATCCAGCCTGCAGTCTTCCTTAGCTCAAAATGCGTGTTGTACCTTTAGCAGGGAATACATTCCTATACAACCGAACTAGATCCAGAAACTGTGACATGGTGATTCAGAAAGTGATGGAAAGGGTAAACAAGGCAAGGTGATACACCATCTGTTCCCTGGGAAGGAACAGGGTATGATGCTCACTGCCGCGTCTGCTCTTTCCCAGCAGAAAGCCTGGCGCACTGCAGCCTAACCTGCGCAAGCCAATTCATTCATTTGCCACTCAATATCAAGGGCATGAATTATCTCACGTGGTATCTGTTGCCCAAAAACTTTCCCTTTTGTTGTTTCATCAAAAAACAAGACTAAAACCAAGTGGCACCTAGGTGCCTCAGCAAAAGGTGAATATCAATTAAAAGATAATTTCTGCCTAGACAAAAAGCTGCAGGCAAAGCAGCCACTGCCATCCCACTCAAGTCAGTGGCAGCTTAATTTGCCAATAACTTCAGTGGGATCCAGATTCAATCTGTAATATTTTATTTCTATTTTGAAAAATTAAAAAAAACAACCCACAAAAAACCTGAAACACAAAAAATGCCCCCCAAAAACCACTGAAGACCAAACTGGCTACTTGAAAGGGTTGAAGAACCAGGGCAAGATTATGCTTATGAATCAAACAAGACAAAGAGCTGAAATAAAACGTTTCTTTTATGTTCTGAGGTTACATGCAAGGTATGTAAGAGGTACAGAAAAGCACTGGAAAATCCAAGTCAATAATAATATCTAGTATAATTTTATTACATGTCCATTTGGTTTTGGCTGCAGCTCAAAAAGAACCCATTCCCTTCTACAAGGTAAGAAAGATTGTTGGCTTAACGTAAGCACAATTCTGACAATCGTTTGCTCTGATTCATGACCTTATCCCCTACTTCAACTCTGACCTCTGTTGCTGCTGAAAACACGGGATCTTGAAGACAAACACCCAAGGTATCTACTCATAGCAACCTTTACTACAGCCTGTTCCTGTAAAAGAATTTACACCAGCAGGTGGCAGCAAGAGACTCAACTTCAAATCCGCCTTTTGATGCCAGAAATTAGCTTGCTCACCAAAGTTTCAGTAGTCAACGGTCAGTGAGGATCATTACCTTGCAGGGCAGCACACCTGCAGGACAGACTTCAACAGAAACCCTACAGCTAAAACCCGCTAACTACAAATCTTGCCCTGCTCTGCTGAAGAAATCCTTGTGGGAATGCTAGTTGTTCACATAACGATAAAATACTAAACTGTGATTTTAATGCAAAGGTATCTGGAAGTCATATCTTAAAAACATCTCAGTAAACTCCATCTGATGCTTAGACTTCTAAAAGTATTTTGATGACTTTTTAACACGGAAGTTCTGCAAGAGTCTTGACTACTGCTTCAAAGCAATTGTCCAAGCAAAGCCTGGGAAGGTAGCGAGATAACCCAGTCACTCATCCACTGTATGCAGGCTCTGCAGATTAACTCTTCTCCCAGAGTGCAGAAGATTGGGATTTAATTCCTTCCTCTAAGATTCTGTGCTCATACCCCAATAATATACTCCAACCAATAACCTTCTATAAGAAACGCGATGACCATTTTTCTCCTTACATTTTAGTAAATACAAATTGTGATTTCCCCCTCTACTTTTTCTATTGAAGTAAAAGACTCGGAGAATTACGTGGGATGTAAAACTTGAACAAAGAAATGATAAGACAGTGCCACATAAGGTACCTAAACCTCAAGAAAGCATATAATCTGAGACACACAAACCTATTAGCTGCTTTTTTTCCTAATTTCATAGTTCATTCATCCATTGCTACGAAGAGCAGGTATCTAAACCCGAGGTAGTACCTAAAATGTTGCATGAATCTGACTAAGAAAAGCTCTCTATATGACCACACCAATCACATTGTGTTCTTCTACATTTATATTTATGGTTATCCTAAAGCTGTCTCACAAATAATGGTTTAAGTAAGTCTAACAAGACAGATGAAAACTAAAGTGTTTAAGGAAAAAATGTAATTAATTTAGACTCCTAGAAACAAGGAGCTTTTGCTCAACCAAATGTAGAAGACACTGAAATTTTTTTATATGGTCAATTTCTGTGCAAACACTAAGTATTTAGAGAAAGAAATGGAATAAACTGAAGTTTGTTGAGGAATGGGACCTGGTCCTGAAATATGTTGATCATTTACAGTTCATATTATCTAGTTCAGTTTCAGCAAATAACAGTTTCATAATCTCAAGTCAGTCAGTAGCTTAGCAGACAGAAGGCAGCAAATAGGAAGGCATCTCCACTTTTTCCTCCAAAACCTGGTGAGAATTAGGTCTGACTAGATCACATTATTTTTAAAACATTAGATAAACACTGAACCTTATTACTTAATATGAGAGCTCTATTAAAGGCTCTGAGAAATTAATCCAATTTATAAGGTTTTCTGGAAAACTGGTAAACAGAGAATTGCAGAGATGCAGATGACAGTCTTTGTTGTTGTAGAGCCGCCAATTCCATTTCATGCAGCAGTGGAGAATTCTTGCAATCTAAAGCACTGCTGTTACGTACAGTAATGCATAAATAGGCTGTAAGTTATAATCAGCTGTAGGAACAACGTTACCAAAGAGGACTCTTCCCCAGCTGAGGTTTTCCTTTGGCTTTTTAACCTCACCAGTGTTCTGAGTACCAATACATTTAATTCAAACTGATTTATATTTACTGTCCCCAATTTTAGTGTTTTTCCCAAACTTACACTTTATTTTCCTTTCAACTTTTTCCACCTTTCACAGCTATTAGGGCTTTGTGTAACATATTCCTCTTAAAATCTAAATTCTAACAGTATTTTTTATTTGAACCAATTTCACTTGAATTCCCTTCAAATTTATTTCTGTATGTGCTGTAATAAGTCTTAACTAAGTGGAGTTTTGCTTTCAGACTTAGCAAATGCAGCATTCATCCACCTGGGTGAAAATTCTGCTTCCAGCCTCCATCTATACGAAACTTTTATGCTGTTCACAACTGTCACAAAAAAGGCAAATGATATTTATGGGCGGGGTTTTTTGTTTTTTGTTTGTTTTTTTCTTCCTATCATTAAGAAGGACGAGGTTTGTCATCATTCAAAAATTTTAGTAAATGTCTTTTGAGATACAATAGCAGAAAAGAAGAATACTACCATCAAAAGCTAGTTCAGAAAACAGTTAAAACATTTCAAACCCAGTAAGAAAATACAAATCTTAATTCAATGATGCTTCTGGTTTTCTAGATAATCATAACTGCCACTTTTAATTTCTTGTAACTCAAAAGCTCAAGCAAAAACTGCCCAAAACAAGCCTGAAATAAAATTATCTACTTTGCTCAAATTTATATGTTTCAGTTCAATTAAAAGTTAAATTCCATTTTAAATTGATGCTCCATAGCACCTCTTCATATAGTGCATTTCTTCATAAGAAATTTGTTTCTTTCTTGCAAGAAAAAAGTTAGTAAATGACCTGACTTTATGCTGCAAAATCCATCAGTCAAATGCCCTCTCCTGTCAGGGAATCAAGTTTTCTCCTCTATCACAGTAACGTAAATAACTGTCATGCTGAGGAGTACATAAAAACTACATTCACACAGGTATTTAGATGCCCTAGTGATAAGATTCTCTCTAATACGATGTGAAATTTTATGTAAAACTGGAGAGGTCACAAGTGAACACAGACTCTCCGTTCCACATAAAGGTTGTATGCTAATGGCATGCTAGTAACTACAAAGAGGCCGTAACTGGAATTTGGATGTGAACCCTGCAGAAATGAACAGCTGTTGAAAGCTGGAGCTGGTCACCTAGGGATGGTGCAACAGTATGCTCCCTAGCTTCACACCCCCACACAGCCCCCAGAACGCCAGCGGCTGCAGCAGAGCTATATCCAGAATACAGTAACAAATTTGATCAGCACTGGTATGACACAGACAATGATAACATGATGAATTGTGAAAGAGTTTGCTTTTGTCTGTTTTGACATACCATACTTAGGGCACAAAATGGAACTGAAAAGTTGAATAAAAATGATTCCCACGTGTTTTTTCATGCTGAAATATTATGCAATGCACATTTATACAAAATAAATTGACTCGTTTTGGCATTACCCATTATTGTTTGTTTTCTCCGACAAGAAAAAGTTGGCCCTGTTCTGTTCTCATCAGAAAAATCTCTTATGCCATTGCAACCCATTGTCCCTTTCAGCAAGAGCTTCTTCTGCATCCTTTGAGAGAGTTACGAGCTGCACAGAATTACAGATCGATCTTGTTGCAACAGATGATTATGAAGCACGATCAAGCAGTACTACTACATAGGTCAAAGTGCAGTTGTCCTAACAAGTCATTTCTGACCATTTTACTAATCGTGGAAGGCATCATAGGCTAGTCGTGAGGGCCTCTGGCTTGAAAACTGAAAGAAGTAGGTCACAAACTTGAGCTGTCGCTAGCACACCACGTGATTCTGTGCAAACCAGTTAATCCTTTTCCTCTCCAAGCCCTGTCTATTTAGATGGAAAGTGCTTTGCATCACTGTCGCTTAGTATTGATAGTCTTAACTCTGTGGAATTACATGGAAAATACCTTACGTGGACTTCAGCAGAGTCAGGATTTTCATAGAGTGTTGATACAGTATTTAGTACCAAAAAAACCCCTACATGACCTGGGGTTAACATAAAATATGGCTGCTGCAGTAAAAACCCACCACCGTAGTTAAGAAGAAAAGTTTTACAAAGAGTCTGGAAATAATAAGAAAAAGCACTCAAGCTTTCAACCGCAGCTAAAGCACTACTCTTTCGGTAAAGTTTGGTGATGGCATCAGTGAAATAGAGTGGCCAAGATTTTGTCAACTTCAGCAG
>NW_010407219.1:4818-45541 GCF_000710305.1 Buceros rhinoceros silvestris | reverse complement strand
AGCAGGATTATATGCTAGAGTTAGTGATGGTACTGCGGCCAAAACCATCCTCTGCAGTTTTAGCAAAGGGATTTTTTCCTTGGGGGTGGTGGGGAACATCAGGCAGCTGTGTGATCTGGATGGTGGCAAACTACATCCAATGACCAAAACCTAAATCATGTCATTTTTGACCTGGGGCATTTGAAAGATCAGCCTCCTTAAATCAGTCTGCATCCTTAGTTCTGACAGTGGAGCTCATAATGAAGGCCAGTACCTTTCAATATATTAATACTTCAATCAACTGGGACAATTCTATATGTCAACCGTCTTTCATTCTAGAATAAATTAAAAATTTACTCTAACCCAACCACTCTAGTATATGGTACGTACTGGTAGAAGTGGCTGATTTGAAACCTACTGAGTTGTAGTCTCATTTCAAGATGTTGGAAAAAAGTTGAAGCTATTCCTAAGCAAAAAGCTGTCAGTCCTCTGAACTGCTGGATTAAGACAGCTGAATAGGATTAATGTATCTCTCTTCTTTAAACAAAAATTTAAGTGTGTATTTCCAAGAGAAAACATTTTCATGAAATGTTCCAGTTTTCACAATATTCACATTCCCCAAAAGAAAATGTCTGTCAGTTTTCCAGTCACGTCTACTTCATAGCTTTTGGTAAATCTGTGTATAGATCCGAGTCTTCTTAGCAGTTATTTTTGCTGAAAACCTTCTTCCCTGATTAGATAGGCAGAATTAAAATACAACAACACTGTTAGAAATTAGTATAATGCAATCAGCTGAAATCCCAATCTAATGTACTCTGTCACCTGGAATCTCTACAGCATGTGTTCTGTAACGAGATACCGACACAGAAAGGATGCCGTCCATCACAGAAAGGAGGAGGTTCTGTAAAACTTCATTCCCTATTTTTTATATCTAAAAGGTGCTATTTTTTTAATGCTGATCTGCATGAATACCAGAACTTAAAGCAACACACAAAGGAATAAACAATGAAAAGAAAGCAATGATAGTAATAAGGCTTCTTGGAGACATGTTTCGCTGCAGAAGATCTCCGTTCTTCCTCCCACCTCGGCTTGTCTGGTATGACACATTCATATAGAAGAAAATTTGGGTTGAAAAAGGATCCCCTACTATACATTCAAAATACTGCTCTTGTAAAACAGTAAGTGAACAGCGATATTAGTCCCTGTAAGCTTTGAAGCCTTCGCAGCCGGACAGACCTGGGACAAGAGTAACTTCCTGGCTTTCCCCAGCCAGGAGCCCCCAAGGCTGCCCCTCACTGAGCAGTGGATAGGCCTGAGGGAGGAAATCAGAGCAGAGAACTCGCTGGTGTTGTGGCTGACGCTGTGTTGACTTCTGAAGCTGTTATCACAGGCCTTCAGAAGAAAGGGGCACGGTCTTTTTGGTATACACTTTGTTAATGCTGTTAGAGAAAATAGTAGAGAGGAGAACACTTTAGAAATGTCAAAAGCAATTTATTTAAATGTTTTTCTAAGGGAGATGCTTCACCTGGAAGTGACAAAATGCTGCATTTAAGTTTATTAAAAACTTGATTTTTGTTTCAAATCAACATTTTGTCATTGAAAACAGTCCCAACTTTTTAAAGAGGAAGTTATTTAAAAGTAGAAAAGAAAAGACTGTTTTTGAAAATTAGGAAACATTTCAACCCTAAAAGCAACATTCGTGGATTTTTGTTTTGTTCTATTCCTTTTGCATAAAGGCATTTACATTTTTACTTTTCTTCAACCCAGTCTTATTCCTTTGACTTAACCAGAAAATGTGTTATTTACTCTGTGCTGCTCCCATGTAACCCTCTGGTTAGTGTACATAGGTGGTTCTTTGAAAATTTGAAAAATATTTGCTCAAGATGACCCAGTTAGAAAAAAATTCTTGTTTCTCTACATATTACAGCAATAATATTCCTTTAGCTCCGGACTTCGGACAAGCAAGGGCTTATGGGCTTGGACTCTCTCACGCTAGACTTCCGGAAGCCTGAGACAAGTTACTGCCTTGCCAAATCTACCAAAAGCACAGACACATTTGCCTTAAGATGCCAAATGTCGTGAACTCCGTAGTTTAAAATTGCAGTTTTGTTCTAAGAAATTTATGAAAAAAAAATTTATGCCCAACTTTCAGAGACAAGGAAAAAAGTGGCAAACAAGCTTATTTGCTATAACAATACTTAAATTGTATTTTAATCCCTATTTTCAAATTTCCCCTGCCAATGATACTGAAGAACTCAGATAATACTTAAAGCATGTTGACTCTGGTTATTTTTTTTCATTGATGTAAACACCACATCATATGACAAAAATTAAACAACTGTAGTATGATTCCTATATTTCATCTGCTTCTTTATATTTTAACTGTACCTTGACAACCTCAACGCATTTTCTCGGGAAATTATAGAATAAATGGAACTCTTGATGCACTCTCCCGGGTGGGGCTTGCAACCCCCTTTCAGCTATGCTGCTGTCGGTGTGCGTTAGCACAGCCGCCACAGAGAGCCTGGCGGGTATAGGAGCAGATCTCTGAACCCGACTGCAAAAAACAAGCAGTATCAGAGATTAAACCTGTACTAGTTCACCAGTTTATTTCGGAATGAGGCTGTAGGGGAAGAAGCAAGGCTTCTGGGATGCAGGATTTGAAGGAAAGGAAAAGATTATTTACTAACAGTGGGAAGAATTTATTTACAAAAAGGAGGGAAAAAAGCTTGTTTCCATATTAACTAAATACTGAAAAACACTTATGTAAATACTCACAATTTTTGTGAAAAACATTTAAAGATTTTTAAAATACAAATCCTGATTTGTACTGGCAATTTCCATTTCAGATCGGCAGTTAACTGATATACTACCTAAAGAAAACTATTCGATGGTACATCACTTATGACCGGGTAGGTTAAAATGTATGGTTACTTTCTGCTATTTCAGAATGCAATTTAAAACTGTATTTTTGAATTATAACAGCAGAAGTTTTTTTAAACTGTTAAAACTCCTATCTTCCAACTATAAATTGTGCATGTTTTAAAAGTGTTAAACACTTGTATATACACATTGCTCAGCAGTTTGGTTTTTCATTTTTTCTAGCCTTGGAAAACTTCTCCAGTCAGGCTCTACAGCAAGGCAGGGCAGATTGTGGGTTCTTTTAAAGGACTCCATAGAACTAGAGGCACTCTTAGGATAGTCACAGGGTGTAATAACTAGAATATTTTAATCCCACTTGAGGTATAGATACTGCACAGGTGAAATTATTTCTGCCCTTGTACTTGACTTCACTCACAATTTGCAGAAAATGAAAACTGTATTCTTTTGTTCAGCACGAACAAATTAGAAAGGAAGAAAGGTCAAATCAAGCAGAATTTACTTTGAAAGGCTGGCAGATAATTTTATAGCAGTAGGTTTAAATCTGAGCTCTGATTCACATCCAATTTAATACGAATATGTAGAGCTGAAATTGTTGTTTGATCATTGTCATAAGGAGGGAAGGAAAGTGTAAAATGTATTCATATACTCAGTAATTTTCTAAGCAGAAGTATCACTAGCACACACTCAAGTCCAACTTATTAGGAACTCTCGCTTTGACAGACAATGAAGAAAAGCCTTTGTTGAGAATTTAACTTCATTATCAGTTGTCATTTGTAAAAAGACACATAGTATTTATTGAGATTGATGTTTCTCTGCCTTTAGTTTAGTCTGAGGAAGAGAGCTAGAAGTGCTTAAGAAATTTATACACCACCTTGCACCCAGCCATTTAGCACTAATTTAAAGCAGAGGCATCACATATGAGTTTAATTAAAAGCCTCCCCTGCCCCATTTGTCAATCAATGAGCAGACATGGGAATCAGAGCAAGGATTTCAGAGCTTCTGCGACGCTCATGGCAGTGGGGTTTATGGTTAGTATGTGAAGTCGCAGCTTCTCATAGTCAATGCAATGGTTGGATTAAAATGCCTTTAACACTTTCCTCCTCCTTTCCTTTCACCTCCTACAGACAGGACCAGGAGGGGCAGAGGTGACTTCCTACAGTCTGACTCAATACTTGCTTCATGCATTAAAAAAAGGCAATTTAAGTCACTCCATGTGAAAACTAGTTTAGCAGCATTGAGAAAGGTAGGTGGTGGACATGGCTTAATTCAGGGTATCATAGAAGTCAAGAAAGTGCAGATGTTACTAGATCAGGTGTTGAAACTTTAAGCTCATTCCTACCTGAATAAACTCGGAGACATTTTGCCACAGACTCACCGAGTAGGATCATAAACTGCACATGTGATAACTAGGGTGGTTTAGTTTTTTACAGTCAATTCCTTGGCTGCAGATGTCATTAAAATCTCGAGCTCATGTTTTTGTGTATTTCTTCATCGCCAAGGTATGAACACTCTGCTCTCATTGCGAGAACTTTTATCTTCATCAATTTTTCTTGGTCTGCTCTGAATAATCCGTTAGCATAGAAAAAGTTTTTTCAAAACCCATCCAATTGATATTAGAGTATTAAAACATCACTGGGTCATAATTTTATGGTTATGTTATATGCACAGTTTCAGGCTTGTCACTAAAAGCTCAGAACTACAAACCTTTATAACTGCAAAGCAAGCACAGAATTGCAAATGAGTGAGGAGTTTCAAAATAGAATGGTTGAAAGCATAATGATGTTGATCCACTCAGTGTCATTCACACAAATGCTCATTTCCCTCAGAAAATTCTATTCAGTTTTCAAAAGTAAAACTTTTTCCTTCCACACATATTATTTGTCCTTTAAATTATGGTGAAAAATCAGAATTTTTTTAAAAAATAAAAGCATTTCAAAGTTTGTGTGATATTTGTCTTATAACAAAAATTTTGGCTTGAGATTTAGACAGAAGCCTGCAATTATCAAAAAGTTAAAGACTTTTGATTCCGTCCTGCTGTATGTTTTCTGGAAAGCCAGGTCAGTTGTTGGTCACTGTGCTGTGCTGAACTGTATCATAGTATATCAAAGCAAATCAAGCAGCCATCAGGGGATTCCCTGTGTTTTGCCCTGATTTCAATAACATCTGAGGCATATAAGGAAAAGGACAACTATAAGAAATGTCTGAATTAAGCTGAATCCCAGGAAGAGGTAACTACAGCGAGGCACTGCTGTACGTGTCCTACGCTCCCGATTTTCACTGCCCTACCCTCTAGTCTCCTCCTGTGATATGGCACTAAGGTCTTTGGCCCTTTCCAATTCACAAGCCGCCACAGGAATTTATTATATCCTTTGGAGCATTACATCACTTCTGCTGGAGATGAAAGGATATAACAAGGCTGAATTCAGAGAAGTTTGCATCAAATGTTCTCCGTATTATAAAAACTCCACTAGTTATGTATCTGTTAAAAGAAGGCTTCAAGTAAACACAAGTACAGAAAAAATAATATAAATACTGTGTCCAGTTTTGGGCCCCTCACTTCAGGAAGGGTGTTGAGGTGCTGGAGCGGGTTCAGAAGGGCAACAAAGCTGGTTAAGGGTCTGGAGAACTTGTCCTACGAGGAGCGGCTGAAGGAGCTGGGACTGTTCAGTTTGGAGAAGAGGAGGCTTAGGGGGGACCTTATTGCTCTTTATAATTATCTGAAGGGAAGTTGTAGGGAGGTGGGGGTCAATCTCTTCTCCCATATTGAGAATGACAGGATGAGGGGGAATGGCCTCAAGTTGCGCCAGGGGAGGTTTAGTTTGGATATCAGGAAAAATTTCTTTACAGAGAGGGTTATTAAGCATTGGAACGGGTTGCCTAGGGAGGTGGTAGAGTCCCCATCCCTGGAAGTGTTTAAAAACCGTGTGGATCTGGTGCTGAGGGACATGGTGTAGGGATCCTGGCGGTGTAGGGATCCTGGCAGTGCAGGGGCAACGGTTGGACTCGATGATCTTTGAGGTCTCTTCCAACCAGATGATTCTATGATCAATAGAAGGGCTCCAGCTTCTGAGGACACCTTAAGCACTTACAACTCATGTTAACTCCCCTGGCATAACTGCGGGGATACACATCTGCAAACATATAAGAATCTGAACATAATGGCTAAGGAATAAACACAAGTTATTTTCTTTTGGAGAAAATTCATGCCATGATCCAAGCAGCAGTAGGTACTACTTTGTGAAAGAGCATCCCTTCAGTTGAAACACCTGTGCACTCTTGAAGTGACTGACAAACTGAGCAAAATAAAGAATCGACATATGCCAGCTCCTCAGCACAGGTTTCATGGCGGGGTGGGGGCAGAGGCAAACACCACAACACAGGAAGATGGAATTTGCACCTACTGCTTTCTCCCTTTTTCAGGTAGGTCAAGCAGTGTCCACACACACACAGCCAAAATTAATCACCAGGTGATTGAAAGAGTGCAACAACCACCAGAACTTTCACTGTTTCAGAGTTTCAGAGCTGACAGCATCTTTGGATTATTTATAGTCTGGTCTCCTATCGATCGCAGCATCTTAAATATCACGAGTAAATTTAATTAAATCCAATAACTTCTATTTAACTAGGATTAACGCTTCAGAAAGGAATGCAAGCCTTGTCTAGACAGCAAAGGCAGAACTCTTCTGCTTTAGCAGGTCTTTTTTCCTCCCACCTACCCCCTGATTTCACATGTTAACCACCAGCTATTTTAACAAGCTGAGCAGTCTTCAAAAGCTGTGTTTCTCCAGCAGAAACAGGTATACTCTTGCTTCAAAATATTGATTCTTGGGCTATAACAACTAAAGAGCTCTTTCCTGCCTGCTATTATTTCTCTTTTACACTCGTAAGGAAGTCACCTCTCATTTACTAATTTTGCAATTAAGGAGATTGAGTTAAGATGCTTAGTCTGAGGCCTTATTCCACGATTACAGCTTATTTCTGCACTGCCTCCGGTTTTTCACTAACCGTTTTTAACAAGCAGCCTGCTGAAAGGGAGGAATACAGCATTGCTGCCTTGATATCAGCAGTGCAGATCTCACAGGCAGTAATAAAGGGATCACCTTTCTCCAGCTACTCGCGAGTTTTGACCTTGTGGTGCTCATTCCAAGTCAGTGTTTCAGATCTCTTCCAGAGCCAGTTTGCTTTTCCAGACGCTATCTTTTGCTCTGCAGGTAGAGCCTTCACCCCTTTCAAGTTATCAGAGATTATACAAAGTACTTTGAGATGAGTGGTGGAAATGCTGAGCAGCAGCAGGCGTAATATCTCTTCCTTTGGAATCGACATGGATTTTACAAAGTCTGTCAAACAGCTAATTCTTAATTCATTTAACATAAACTTTAATTATATTGTTTTGTACAATTTTATTAGCAAAATGCCATACGATACTTCTGATACCTTCATGAAAGCTGATTTTATTTCATGCGGGTGACTTTATTAAGCAAATACAGAATCATTTCAAAGATTTCCTGTTAATTATATTGATATCCACAGGTCTTTTTAAATTGAATTCCTCCTGATGCTTTTTAATTGCTGTTTAGGATAGATGTAACATAACTAATTTATAAGTAGCTGTTTTCATATTACTTACTTTCTGGGGTGGGGTTATGGTAGGTGGTGCTTCTGGATGTATTTGGGTTTCTTGGACTTGGTCAATTTTGGGGACCTCTAAGTTGGTGGATGAGATTATAAAAAGTGATTATTTTATACGTTCAGTTTCAGTGGATCAAAACATTTAAAAGTAAAGAACTTGAATTAAAGAAAAAACTTATGTGCTTATCCTTAAAATAATTTTCCTTTGTTAACAATCTCAAAAATAAATAGCTAACATCCCAAACACTAAACTGAGAAACTGCAGCTACGCACAACAGCCACATTTTATAGCATTTTTAATAGCTAACTGTAGAATCAGTACCTCTAAAATTGTTATAATTCTTGAGCCAACCAATATGATTCCATTAAATTTCCTTATTTATTTGAAGTTGTTTCACTGACTTATTCCCTTGACATCTAAGCCATTACAATATCAATTGCCATGTCTCCATGTTATGATGTTACAGTAATTGCAGTCTCACACATTTCAATTTTTTTCTGCTAATTTTCACACAGCCCCTCTTCTGATGTTAACTGCGCTGTCTCGGACATTTCAAGTGACATAGTAACCATTACAGGGACATATAACTGTCATTTATTGGCAAGAACTTGGACTTAGGCCTGCTATTTACATCAAAATTAATTCAAAATCATGTTAGTTGATAGAAAAAAGTATTAAATATATTGACAGTAATTCCCTCAAAGTACGATTTAGCATTTGAATTACAAGTCTACTGTAAAGGGGGCTGGCTGGGTAGGAATCATATTCAGGTTAAGCTACACCACATTTCAAAATTAAAAATATGTATTTGTTTTCCAGACTTTTCTATGTTTTGTGGAAAATTTCATTAGAAACATGCATTTTGGATTGCAACTCCATAGAAGAAATATATTCAAATTTCCTGCCTTTATGCTTGTATGAAAGTCCTGAAAGGTCTGCTTTTAAAAATGTGTAAAATGAAGTTGAGCCATGAGTGGCCCAGAATAACTTCTAAGATCATGGAACCTGTTAGTTTCCTCTGACCTGAACCAGGAAGCAGACAAAATCCTGGCTATTGTGTCCTCAGAAGAAAATAAATGGAACAGGAATGTTTCATGCTGGAGAGAGGCCCTCACAGCTCCCTAACGATCCACACAGAGTTTGCATATAGCATGCTGTTAACTCAGCTAATTTAAACCCTGTTAACTTGACACACAGACATAACAGGGAACGTATCTCGCCCCAAATATTCCACCTGCTCTTCTGCATCTCAGCCACTTATGGAAGGCAGCAGCCATTTGCACTCTACAAAAGGAAAAAAATTTATTCCCTAATGCTATATAATCTTTACATTCAAAAAGCTAAATCCTGCTTTCAGAAACACAAAGACATCCATTTATGTCCAACAAATTGCCACTCATGAGCGTACAAAGGCAAAAGGTAATTCAGTGGAACAAGAACTTCATAATTCCCCTGTCCAGCTCCAGACAAAATCTTGATGCTATTTTTATGTACCATCTTTCAACAGTTAGAAGACGGATCAATAAAAATTAGGGTCAAAAGTTCATTTTGGCAATAATTACCAACAATCATGTTATTGACCTAGAAATATAATTTTAAAAAATTAAATGCAAGAAGCTCTTAGTGCATTACTATTTTTAATCAAAATGCTATTGGTATGCTCTTTCATTGCCATTTATCTGAATTGCCAGTTGTTTTTACAGAAAGAAAAAAATCTGATCCATTTATAGGTTCATCTGGAGTTTAAAGGCACAGTTTCTTTCAAAGTAGAGAAATAAGCAAAGTTAAAAAAAGCAACTACGTGAAAGAGCTCTAATATCCCAATAGATTTTTTTTAATAGGTTTTCTGAAAGTTTCCAATCAATCTCTTTCTGCCTTGTACTCTCTAACTGGAAATCAAGCTCTAGTAAGAGAAGATTAGATGTAAAATAAAGGAATTAATTTGTAGTTTACTAGGATGACTATCTTGAAAAAGAAAACCAGTTTTGTTTTCTTATACACGCACTTAACTCAAAGAATAAGGAAGGCAGTAAGTGCCAGGCCAGATGAACAGATGCCGAGATTCTTGTAAACTTCAGGACAACTTAAACTTTAGACTTGATCTCAAGGAAAGTCTCTAATTGAAAATCTTTAAGGAAAGACATTTGGCCCTTTCAAGTTGCTTGCACACACACACACACAAAAGTACAGTGTGTACTTGGGCTCTTACACAGGGAAGAATTTCAGGCAAGGTTTTGCAAAGAGTACAAGAGATGTTAAAAACACGCAGGAATCCTGCTATATAAAATAGATAGATGAAATCAAGGTAGTCCTTTGGCTTATGCAGACATCTGACTTTGGAAACTATCTGTGTAGTTTTGCCTAGAGATTGCAGTGCAAAGGTATCATCACTTTTGACAGGATGCTGGTGCCCAACCGCTCTCCCCTGCCTTTTTAAGAAAGAATCACCTCTGATCTGGTTTTCCTTCACACTGACTCAAAGCCCAAAAAACCCATAAAAGATGGTACTACTCTTAGTTTGTGAGACAGGATTACAGCAGCTGGTGAAGGACTGTGAGCAGTGACCTTCCCATGGTTTTTTCCTGAGGTATGCTAGCCGTATTTGCTACTGTTTTGCTAAATCCATCAGTTTATATGCGCTTATCAAACAGGTAGTCAGATAAGGGTCAAACAATTTAGGACTCCTGTGCCCATTTCAACCACCCCTTAACAATTTTGGTAGGCTTGGTGTAATTTAGTATTTTAACCCAACAGAGAAGGCTCTAATGCTCACACATCAGACATCTAACAGTCCAGAGTTATGAAAATGTGTGTGAAGGGAATGAGAAGCAATAGCGAGTACTACAAAGTCCAGGAGCAAAACAGTTGATGTGTGGAAGACACCTAACAAATTCAGCAATCTATTTAGGAGATAAAGATGGAAGCTATTTACAATTATCTGAATCAGAAATTGTTTTCATAAGGAATTCAGTCCAGAAGTAGTTCATAAATAATAACCTGGTGATACTCTTACTATGTGACTTTCTATTCCAAGTACAATTATCCATCTAAAAACAAATGCACAGCACATCGGCAGTTATTTGCACTAATTACTTAATCATTTTTGAGAGGCAAGCTCTTTGAATTTTGACACCAAAGATCTGTTTAAGAAATATGGGGAGAGAAGTCTGTTTCAATAGTGAAAACTCCTAGCTTGTCCTGCAGACAGCCACACAATTTTACTCTTCATATTTCCACATCCTTGTCCAGCAAGGACAGGAAAATTACATCCTCCAGGTTTTTCTCCTGCAGTACTCTCTGGAGGACATGTGAAAATGGATAGCTATTTCCATTACATTCTATACGCAGAATGTTACCCACCTTGCTATTTTTCATGCCTTCGTTATTCACTGATCCCATGACTAGGATAGGGGTCACAGCACCAGACTGCGCCAAGCTCTTTAAAATTGACTCATTTAGCATGAACAGAAAAGTGGTCCAGGCAAGCTGCTGTCTTGCTTTTGCCTTTAGACACCCCAGTTTCTATTGATCACTGTTCCTGTTCCCTTTGAGGGTGGATGTCTGGGACTCACCAGGTTTCTCAGCCCCCTGTGATCTCAGGTGGCCTCCACAAATTGGCTGCCTGTGTTCAGGAGCAACAGTCCTCTCCCTACATCAGCTGCTGCAACACAGTTTACCTGAAGTGAAAGATCCCAGCCAGGTCTGTTAAATCATCCCAGACATCCTCCGGTGTGAGGCATCCAGAGTAACCTGGTTCCCTAAAAGGCATTTGGCACCCCTCCAAGAAAACACCTCCTGTGCCTTACTGTCAAGTGCCTCCCTAGACAGAGGCACTTCTGCTCATCTCCAGATGGTTCACCCGAGATCAAGTCACCCTCAGGCATCCCATGGCATGCTCTCAAGACTGTCAACTATCCTCAGCCCCACGTTATTTTTCCATGTACATAGAAGAAGTGGCATCCTTCACCATTGCCAGCTCTTGGTATTCTCAGGAGAAACTCTAAAATCAAGTGGAATTTTTTCCCCCCCCCCGGTAGAAGTCTTATCTAAACAAATCAGCATCGTCAGCTGAAGAAAGGAGCCTGACTTAGGTGACTGCTGTCTCTAAGCTGCCCTAATGCCCATTTCATTCAGAGACAGAAATAAGACAAATTACGTTTCCTTGCAACACAGACTGCAGAACTTCTATTTGCCCCAATTAGATTAAAATAACTCAGTATTTCTTTTAACTACACTTTTCGCTACTCCTGTTGTAACATCAAAAAAAAAATCATTCCGCTGCTCCTCATCACTAACTCTTCAAATGCCAAAGCTTTATAGCAACTATAGTAAGGAAAACAAACCTCCGTAACACTGGGAACAGATCTAAGTCACTAGTAGCAAGTTTATAATCAAATATTCAAAAGATATTACAGATAGAATCTCTAGATGTCATGAGCATTATTCATTCTGAAATTGTATATTATTTCATTAAATTGTATGCATTTATTTCCAACAGAAAATAAATATTCTTTTCTTGAGTTTAGTGAGAGATGAGACAACACTGAATGAAACATCTTATACTTCAGATTTATTATTTCAGGTATATTACTGGTATATTACTTCAGGTATATTATTTCAGATTAACCTGCAGTATTTTCTCTTGGTTTGTTGAAATGACATAGCAAATATTTCTAAATATTTTCTTCCTTATTAGGTGTTTAATTTTAGAACATAGTGATTTAGGAATAATTTAATCCAATTTAAAGTAAACTCAGGCATATTGTTACTGGACAACATGAAATGTCAAAGAGCCTTTTATCCCCTTTCTTTTTATATAGCTTGGATTATAGTTTTTATTCCACAAAACACTGGAACAGCCTGCATTTATAAGGCTGGCTTTTAGCCTTGCCTTTACCTACACCCCTGTAAGTAGGAAAGGGTGATTATCCAAGTTCCAAAAGATGACGGAGCTCAGATACATTCCTGAGAGCCTGTGTGGTTCAAACTTTCCACCCTTTGCTTGTACCTGCCACTATTCTGTTTACTTTTTTAATTCAGAAAGTGTAAAATGAGGGGGTTTTAAATAGGTCAGAGTACTTGCAGTGGCTGGACCAATTTGTCTTCAGGTAAACTTGGCTAAAGTAAATTAGTAGTTCAGCAAGTTTATTATCTGCATATATTTAAACCAATCCGAATATGAAAACAAGCCCAGACTTTTATCTCTTACAACTAAGAATTTTTCCCCCTGACCAATTCAGCTCTTTTCTCATAGTTCTCTGAAATGGAAGACTACTAATCAATTTCTGTTAATTTGATAAATATAATCAAATCAAGCATTAAAAAAATAATGGACGAAATGCATAACTAAGCACAGGGCTGTAAAAGCTCATTTTGTCTGGGCACTCTGCCCACAACTGAACTGCTGAAAGAGGAATCAATTCCATGTCCCTCTAATGATCTTCTCTATAGAAAAAGGCCTTTCTGTGAGATCACGTGTTGTGAAACAGTTGTAACTTTACTCTGAATGAGGCAGTTAGAGACTTAGTGCTATTTTTTGAATGTTCATAGTTCTACATTACCTACATTTTCAGCTTGATACTGATCCAAAAAATCTAATATGGATTCTGAGTGCCATATATTATTAACATGACAATCCTCCTGTGTTAAAATGTTTTAGCTGGAGTAAGGATGAAAAGACTAAATGATTCTTTTTTGTTTCCTAATTATACCTGCTGCCAGTATCACTTTTAGGTTGAAAAATACAGGAACAAATCATCTCAGACAGGATACCGACCCAGAGGTTTTTCATTCTTGTTGTGCTTGAGCTTACAAGGTGTTTACAAACTACAGGTAATTACCCCATTTAATGGTACATACCAGACATGTTTACAAATCCACAAACAAAACCACTATGAAATTCAGCAGAGGAAAACCTGCTACTGAAAGATTCAGATTCATGCTGAGTCAACTATGGGAGGTAGAGTCTCAAAAGTCAGGAGATGGCAACTGAGCTGATCAAGAGACAACTGCATTTCTGAGGAAGAGAAGAAGATAGTTTAAGAAACGAGAACTGACAAAACTATAGCCTGAATAAGAAAAACAAGTTTGGAAGAAAAACATTACGTCCGCTTCCACCTACAGGAAGCCTTCTATAAGGAGAGCAGCTATGAAAGCGATTGTCTCTGCTGTGGGCGTCTGCAGGCAGATGGCTGGCAGAGAGATACAGCCTCTCAGATGATGTGTCAGCAAGTTACTAGTCATAGAACAACCTTTCCCATCTCATCTTTGTGTAAGCTGATTAAATGAGATTGTTCTTTCGTCTCTTCATATGCCTTCCAGAAAAACCTGTAATAATATTGACTATTTTGGAAGCAGTAAATAAACATCTTCATTTGCATTACAATACAGCTTGAGTTATAAGAAATTGCAATGTAAATAGATAGCAGAATTTATCGTGCTGAAAGCTAGACTGCATCTATAGATCAGGACACTGCAATAGCGTAACGAGTGCCCAGGTCTCCAGGAAGACAGAAGGTAACAACATGTGGTCCCTTTGAAGCTTCGTGATTAGGTGGAGAGTTGATACTCAAGAGTTGAGAGGGAAAGAAACCACAAGCAGAAATTATGAAGACGCTTCAGCATTCAGCAAGAGCCACTGAGGACTCCCTGGGAGTTTGTCGTGTTCGTTCATGGCTTAAACCAGAGATTATAGTTCATTCTTATAACTTTCAACACTTTCTAATGACATGAGAAAAAGTTTCTAACCTCCTCTGTAACACCATAACCTCATGGCTCTGTGGTACAGGACACTAGGGAATACCAATTCTAACCCCGATTAAGGCTAGACTGCTATGGAAGTACTGCAATCAAAACTAAAACCTGAGCCTCCTTTGTTTGGCACAACGAAGGCATATGTAAACCATTTTATTCCTCAAACACCTTACAGCTGGAATAAACAGAAAAGTCAGGTGTCTGTAAAAGTACAATGGACAATGCTGTGCTTATAGATGTCACATTACTCATAATTTATCTATGTACGTTTTGAGCTCGCCTTTGAGGCATACATATGTAAATTAAGGGACATGACTCTCAATTCTTTAGAGAGAGAAAAAAGGAAAAGATAGTAGGAGGGAACATGAGAAAAAATGAAAATAGGTGATTGTGAAGGATGAAGTAAAGGATCTTTGGAACAGCTTCCCAATTAGCATTGCAAAAGTTGATCTGAAATTCTTCTGGTTCCAATTCCACTGACCTTCCACAACTGCAGTGAAAAACCCAGGCTGATTTAAAGCCAGGCAGCTGATTATGAAGCGATGCAAATCATGAGTTTATAAAATCTGATACCTTTCTAGAGATTGACAGTAGCTAACCATTGTGATTAATTCAGGTGGTGTCAAAAAATATAGTATCAGTTGTGATAACTGACTCAATATTTTAAGTAATCCCTATTTAAGGGAAAAATGTCTTAAACTTCTAGTGTGTACTTTATAACCAAAGAAATGTATTCTGTAAAAAAACATGAGCATTCATTCTACTGCTATTGACTATAGATTAAGTGATCCAGGATAGTGATAGGAAAGTACCATAAGAAAAACTGTGAGAAAAAGATAATAAAATACTTATATATAATCCACTCAGATCAAGAACAATGTCTTCTGAAAATACACCTAAAGAGGAAAAAAAAAAATCATGTGCTTCACTGTTTGAATGTCAGCATAAAAGAATATCAACTCCTTCCTAAAAATCAAAACAAAAAACCAGGAAAGACATAAAGAACTTCTGCTAGCCAAGAATTATTTATTAGGAATGAAGACACCAATATTCTGTGAGAAAACTTGACTGTAGGCTATAAAGATGCAACCTGGAATAGGTCTGATGCTTTGATACAAAATTCTTTGAGGCAGAACTGAACAAGAATATTTGTTCTTTTTTGCCATATATTAGTAATAGTCTATTAATATGCATTAATGAATTTGCAGAGGTCTTGTAACTATCTTCAGCTGATCTGAAGAATGCTCATTTTTTCAGATTAAATCAGTCTTAAGGATACAGCTGAATAATCCATTGAAACTAACAGCCACTATTAAGGACAGATCAGCAAAATGGTGCACTTCAGTGTAACCTCCGTCCTTAGTTTACTCAAGATTTTGTCCTTACTCAGGAGGATCAAACGCAAAAGAAAAGCGGCAGGTGGGAAAAACCTCCACTGTCCCTGTTAAAGAGACTGTTTTGATCAGACCCAAGGCAATGGAAGAGGGGAAGCTAACACAAACGTAAATTAAATCTAAATAAGTAGTCTCCTCTGTCAGAGTTACACTATAAATTTAGTCAAAGCAGCCTCGGGGAAATCAAATTTTTGTCAGTCAATACTGGACAGTCTGGGAACTCCATTTGATCATCGTACAGTTAGAGAAGCTAAAATTGTCATCTACTCTTTAAACCAACAGGGAGGCAGAGTTAATCATCTGCTTACTGCTACCAAGGGTCCAGGCCTTCACCAGCAGTTGCTCAAACAACGTATTTCAAAAAGTTAGCTCTATGGGCAGCACTGAGAGAAAACAGAGCAGCTTTTGAAACAGCATCCTGGGTTTGATTTTCAGATACGGACTTTGGAGACTTGTTACATGAAAAGCTTTTCTTTATCATCTTCAAAGAGTTACAAATTGAGTTCTCATACAAGCCTTCCACAGCAATAATATTCTGCACAAGCTGGTTTCTGGGAAGTCCGTCTTATTTTTCCTTACACTTTTACAGTTTTAGTTGCCCACTTAGGACATAAAATGAAAAATAACTAGCCCTAGTAAGTTGGATGGATATATTTTATATGGAATAAGTACCACGAGCAAAGGAAATGAGAAATTGGCAAGAAGATAAGGTGCTCCTATCACATCCAAGGTCATATCTTTTTAACAGCAGAAAAACAGTAGACTTTTTTGCAAGGTTCCTCATAGCTGTACGTGACTATGTGAAAGGAAAGCAGAGAAAGAAAAGGTTGTGTATAGATGATATTATACAGATACCATTTGTATTGTTGTGATGACGACACATTATCACACACAATGTGATGTGCCAGGAGAACACACAAGATGGAAAGGACTTGGTAGCAATTACCAAAACAGTCACATTCCACATATTTTCAATAGACACTCCAAGTATTTTTATTCTCCATATTTGTCTGGCATAACAACATATGGCAAGCCAGTGCTCAGGTATCCAGGAACCACAGATTGTAATACTGTGAAGGTAGAACAACAGTGAGACAGAGACATTTGGGGAGTGGGGTTTGTTACGCTACTTTACCTTAATTTTTGAAGCAAGGTATATTTTCCAAGTACGAGCACTGACCAAAACATAATGTACAGAGTTTAAGGTAGCTTCCAAACCAGACTCAAAAGATTTAGCAAATAACTGTCCTCTTGGAAATCCTTTACTGTAGTTGGTTTTGTAATTTCTTCTACAAAACAGAAGGTTTCCAAGTCATCTAAGCTATTTCCTGCCAATTTCTGACAAAATCTCTCCTGGATCATCTTCTCACCAATCTCAGCACCTCAGAGCATCTGTGCCTGCACAGTGGGTCTGAGCATGGCAGCAGGCATTTCCCAAGGGGAAGCAGGCTGCCCCCACCATTATCCAAAAAAAACCTGGACATAATCACAAAGCTGACCTTCCTGATCACTGAATAGTTCCTGCTGTCTTCACACCAACCCCACCCCACACGCAGGGACCTAAAAATCTATAAAATTTCTGAAACCTGAAAAATTTACTAAACAACTGGTAAAATGTAAAGGAAGAAAGGTAAAATTTATATGTTTCCATCACCTCTTCCAAGATTTGAAATGTGTTGCTGATCAAACAATATTACAAACATGGGTTTGCTTCTTTTACTGAAAAAGTATAACATATAAATGCAGTTCCTTTACAGTTCTCCCCCTAGGCCTTCACAGTAAGGGGATTTCAGATCTCTTAAAATATGCAAAACTGCTGAATCCAAAATCCTTTCCCCAGCTTCATTATGTTTGATAAACATCATGTTTATGAAAGGCCTGAACAATAACACAGATCTTGAACTCAGCTTGCAGTATAGTAACCTAAGAATAAAATTCCAGGATGTTATGACAATTCTGCATTCTCAATCTCTTATGCAAAATAAGGACAGAGGAAACTTTGAGAGTGCATTTGGGAAGATAAGTCTCAGCTACATTAATTCAAGTTTTGTCCAATTTTAATTACAATATTTGAAATGAGATAACAGTACTGTAGAGAGAAACTGTAGCAATGTGCCAAATGTTTTTATAATTCACCACAATATCCTTACATCCTGCTGTTCAGCTTACAGTAGTTTGTTTGCCAGCCAGTAATACTGCCCTAATCACCTACCATATTTGAATTTTCCCCCAAGAATTATACATTTGATATTATTAGCACTCCTAGATAGAACTGTAATAATAGTTCCTTTTTTAAAAATTTAATTTTCTACCTATCAAAAGGTATTTGAAGGTGTAAAACTTCACAATAAATTGAAGATGGGAAGTTTAGAATTAAAGCCTTTACTCTGTCAAAAACTGAAAGCCTTAAGTGAGAATTATTTGCTCAGGCAGCAGCTTGCCCACATTTCTATGCATCCTGCTTAGCAGAGCACTGACTTTTTTTAAATCTGAGTGAAGCAGCTATTAGGAGCCTGACATATGGCAGACTGACATATGTTCAGGTTGGTATATAGGACCGTAAGACAAAGGGCAGGAGGAGTGTGAAAATACAGAAAGGCCTTTTCTCTCAGTTTCCAAATTGCTCAGAAGAGAGTAAGGAAACGGGTCCTGGGAGCAGAGGATCAGCACAGCAGAGATCAGGAGTGTCCCTGGTGGCTCTTTGGGGAAGGTTAGCAGTTGTGGATCTATAGCAAATGGTCTCCTCGCCTTGAGACTGTTCCTGCCAGAATATGTAACAGCCTCTGGAGGCAGCAATGTCAACTATTTCACACAGAGAAATGCTGACATGTTTTTCCACGGGAATTATTTTGACCTTTATGTTTTGCTAACAGTTCTCATAGATTAGTTTGACCATTTTACAGCAATATTTGTACTGTAATAAGTTCTATTAATATTTTCACTAAATGGAAAATGTATTCAGTGAAAAGTGACCCTCTAACTTTACCAATTCCCAACATCACTTGAGGATTCAGCAGTTTCCTACATGCTTCTGCACTTGTTAAGCTCTGACTGTTTGTGCTGGTGAGGACTCCCTCTCCACTCAAACTTTCACTTCAGAAATTGAGGAGATACTTCCGACAAAGCTCTTTGCTAGTATCCAAGATATTACAGTTTTCCAGTATCAGTATTTCAAGCCTGAGCAATGCCTTTCAAACTTAGAGCCTTGAGGGATGATGGATCTTACCTTTTCACCAACACTGCCATGAGGAGGCAGGCACAAGAGACATTTGCAAAAAAAAAAAAAGCAGAGTTTCACTGCTTCTAATGAGATACATATATGACCAATAAATACGAAACTGTGACATTTGTGAGGTTCTAGTGGTGTGGTTCTAGTATTGCCCAGTTTACATTACAGTCGATTTGTAAATACTGCAGCACAGAACCGCATTTTATTACTGCACCACTTACACTTCAGGCTGCTGAATTCACTCCCACCAAAAAGCTTTTTCCTTTATCAATTTCAATCACTGCTTGGAAATAGTTTGTGATATATGAGGCACTGCACATCGTTTCTGGAATACAACAGATCTGTTAGGTTACTTTCAATATTTTCTCTTTTTTCTTGGTACCACAGTTTGCTTTAGATTTATGAAATTACTGTCTTAATCCTGAAAACAGTAACTGCTGACCTGTATTCCTAAACTTGCAGTGTTAAAAAAAAAAATCAATGTAAAGACTCAGTTTGAAATGAAATTTTACTAATTCCTAACGGTTGCTAAGCTCATTACACTACTGATACATAAAATAACAAAAGGCTTAGACCTTGTTTCTTCTATTTTTTGCTTTATTAATTATCCCTATTTATTAAACAGATTTGTATGTAGGCTAAAGTACAGCTGGAGAGACACATCCTGTTTATTTCTGGTTAGGTTTTTCCTGTTATCTTCAGCCTTAGGTAATCATCACCAACATCAGTAGAAGACTTGTTTAACTACAAGCAGCATTGGAGTCCTTCCCCAGTTAAAGGCAATTAGTTGAGGTCCATCATTTTATTGAAGAGGCTCTGTTCACTTTAATGTGCTACAGAACCCAGCTAGTCCCAGTTCTTTTAAAATAAAGGTTGGTCGTCTGAAATGTACATGCTTGAGAACAGTTTAGATATTTACTTTATAACAAGAATTGCTAGCCATATTAAAATACTTTTGAGAAGTAGTTCAAAGAGTTGTTTTACCCTTAAAGAAATGTTGAAAGCATTTCAACATGTACTTGCTTGTACAAGTACACATTTTCAGATTATTAGTACCAAAGGCATATTTAGCTACCACACCTAAAATTTGAGGACACACTCCGAACAATACAGCATTTTCACCTTGACCAAATACCTTACTGCATTGTCCTTACATTTTAAAATACTTGAGAAGCCTAACACTACATAAATCTTGCTGCTCAGCTCTGCTTTTTCAGGAAAAAAAATGTGACCGCATTTCTCATTAAACTAATGAAGGCAGTACTTCAGCATATTTGAAAGATTACCAAAATGCCAATACCAGTGTTGAAACAAAATCATTTGTCAAACTAGCACGACACAAGGGCATGGCTGTTATTAGTAAGGATAAATTGGTAGAAAGTCCTTTAGCTATATCCAGAGTACCAGTAAAGACTGATTATAGAAACACCATATGGCCCTCTCCTTCAAGTCATATCAGGGTTGTATTGTTTGATTAATATTTTGGTTTTTATAAATAGAAACTTCTGAGCAAAGTCAACTGAGTCTGAGAATCAAAGCTTACCTACTTCTACCTATGCTTATTTGGCAAATTAAAATGATTTTGTGGAAATAGTCCAGCGATTACTCCAAGAAAAGGCCAATATTTAACAGAAGTTGCAACAATTAGTTCCTTGTTGACTGATTTGATTTTCTATATGCAAAATAGTAAGTAACAGCCTCCTAAACTCAAAACTTAAGTGAAATACTGTGGGGTTTTTAAATTGCAAATCACTATCACTGCTTTTGTGCAGGGGTGTTATGTTGCAGGAGAATTATATCTGCTATATAACTTTATGTCCTCTCACTTTCTATTTAAAACACAAAGCCACCACCTTGAGCCCATTCTTAGAAACCTGAGAAACAAAATTACATTTTCTAGTGACCCAGCTCACAACCAATGAATCATAAAATGGTCTTGGTGGTGCAAAAATCTTCACTGGGACTGGGAGAAAAGAAAAATACTGCAACATTTCAACTTGTGAGCATAGAAAACTCCCTGACACGATGAGTTACCTTGCAACATCCCCAGGAATACACATGCAGTTGTACCCCACTTCTTTTTGACCGACTGCTGCTAAGTTATTTTCTATGTGGGTTTCTTGAGGCCACCACAGCTTCAGGAGGTCTGTGTCCCATCAGCTTCCCTGGTCACTGCTGATGGATTGATGGGTTCAATATTAGCTCCTCCTGTTAACAGTATTTCTTGCATATTTTTCCTGCTGTTTGGGTTATCCAGTAACTTTTAGTAACCATGCTAGTCACACAAGTCAATGCACTGGCTGCATCTACACTGCAGCCTCAGGCATCTCATCCTGCCCAGCTCTCATTTTTGCTACAACCCCTCCCACCACTCTCACCTCACTACTGTAAGTACAGCACTTGCTTAATAAAATTTTCAGCAACATACAGATCCACACAGGAGAGCTATACCCTGAATAAGCCTTTTCCCTTTAAAACACACAAAAAAAAACCTTTCTGCAACACGTATTTTGAACAGTTCCACATTGCATTAAGGTCATTGCTCACACTGTTACCAGTTTCATCTTTTCCTCAGTAGAAACTGGTCTTACCTGCTTCTAAAAGAAACGCCCCATATTCCAACCCAAATGGGCAGATGAGCCATTTTATGTCCTTCTCAACCACTTCCAGGTTACTACCATCTACTTACTATCACTCTCGCTCAGGCCACCTGAAATAACTTGCCTTCGCAGTGATGGTGAGTTTATGTTTATTAACATTTTCTAATAGCATAATTTGAATGTTTTAGAGACCAAACTTCTTTGAGAAGATCTTGGAATAAACATGGGTTAACAGTACTAACAGTAATGCAAATGGGTACCATTCACACTTGGAAAATTAAACACAAAATTCAATTTTATTTCCTACTAGCACTTGATAACAAAACCTTAGTCATATTTTTGTACAGTAGGTGCAATTTCAACCCTGACAAAATGTGACTTTTCCATTCACCACTTACATAAGTAATCCCTATGGCAGAAAATTACCATGAGGATTGCAGGAAATACATTTAGTTTGCCTTTTTCTGCATCAGAAGATAAACTTCTGAAAGAGGAGGAGGAAAAGAAGTTATTTAAATGGGATTTGTCAACTAAAGTAATTATGAGAGTACTCAAGTGCATAATTTGAGCCCCAAATAAAGAGTACAAATTACATTTAGAAGGAAAATGTGTCTATAGTACATGTATATTACTTAATAGACATCTTGGAATAAGTCAAAATATTGAGATATCACTTTAGAAAGTTTACTGTGAAAACAGTTCCTGTTTGTACTGAATAATACCTATTATGTCTCTCCTTGGATATATTTCGGCCAGACATAAAAGAAATCACAAAAGAAATTGAATATAGTTTAAGAGGAAACCATTTTAAGAACTAATTTAGTAACAAAGAGCCATGTCACAGTAAAATTACTGAAGTAATGTAGAGCCTACCAGTGGCATATAAGATCCTAGTTTTGTACAAAGGCACAGTACCATGAAGAGGAACAAAATCATTATTTTAAATCATTTAAATGCCAGTCAAGTTCTAACTTAAAATCTTCCTTTAAGCAATGAAAATACACCAGAGACAGGTAGACACAGTGACCTGTATTAATGGAAATACACTAATTTACTCAAAGTATCGCAAGACCATTCACCTGCTCTACAGTAACAGATTCAGTATAAACATTTCTTGTTCGGCAGGAGGATGTTAAACTGGATTGGTATTGACAGCTCTATACAGTGAGTTATTCTGGATGAGTTAAGAGTGACAGTTTATGTTGGGATTAACTGTCATGCTAAACTCTGTTTCTTTGGCTGATTAAAACTCTGAAGGTCTCACTCCACATTTTTTTCCATATTGTTCTCTGTTTCAGAGTAAATATTTTTGAATAATTTGAGAAATTTTTCCTCAAGAGAGAAAATTTTCAAAAAAGAAGTGTTCCCTGCACAACATGCTCTGTCTTCTTGCATTATTTGCAGATATCAAATGAAGTTATTAGAAGAATAAACAAAAGAGTGAAAATTTCATTACCGTATAAATTTTTCCCCCCACGCTACTGGTTTCATTCAGTGTAAAAATTTCTGCAATTACATATCAATGAATTATCCTTGCGCAAAACTATGAAATCTGTTTAAATGGATTTTTATGTAACTCAAAAGATATGATTGAAGCAAAAAGTATGAGATACTATTAATATTCTAGAAAATGTATGATGGATACAGCCAGGAATTCTGTGATCTACATTTGGGCCAAACTGCTATAGTGCAAGTAGAAAAAGCATTATCCTTAGCATTATCCTTTGTTTCTTTCCCCCCCTCTTGAAGAGTTTTTAACTAACATATTATCAAGCAGTAAAATTTCCTGTGACCAGAAGTTTTAAATTGAGTAACTGCAATGTCACTATTAACTAACTCGAATAATGACTAAATATCCCCACACGAGGTCTGCACCGCTGCCTTTCAGCGGACACTTGCTGCAGCAGCACCCTGGAAGCCGACTGCAGGTGACTGAACTCAGAGCCCTCATCTATCTGTCTTGCAAAAGGCCTGTAGTGTAACCTTCCCTGGCTGCAGTCAGTAAAACACAAGGCTTCACATTAAATCCAAACATAAGTGCTGCACACATCCTGTGATAAACAACAACTGATACTTTGTGGGGGATTTAGACCATTAGATTAGTGACAGAAGTAGGCTGTGGCACTCCAAGGACAAGGGCTTGAGCTCAGAATCAACTCCCGTACGTTGTTTTGCAGAGAGGGGTAAGAGCAATGGAGCTGCACAATGACGTCCAGAAAATGGGTCATTTAAAAAAAACGAAAGAGCAACAAAGAGCAAACCCTGTATATTCATGCCATCAATAAAAGGAAACATCCAGAGGTTAATCATTCAAGGCCAAATACGTCACTGAATTGCTGTGAATCTGTTATATCCAGCACAGCGGTTTTTTCATCTCCAGTATATAAAGAAGAAATAGTATTGCTTCTTAAGCAGAAATAATTGATTGAAAACCTGTACTTGAACATCTGTGAATATCTTCTCTTGGACACAATTCAGGGTCTGAAGGCAAAAGTGTGGACAATGAAACGTCTAGCAGATGTGCAATCTGTAGACCAGAATTCAATTCCATGAGAAGTTGAAGTTCACTGAAAATCAGCCATGGCTTCATACAGGGGTTTGGGGAAATACTATCTGATATTCATTTGCCTCTTAAGGTACATTTAAAATTATCACTTGTCTCCCCTTTCATTGGCTTCCTCCCCCCAGCCCTTTGGTTTTTTTGCTAAGTGGGCAATCTGTATTTTGCTTGCCAAGTCCATGATGCACTCTGGTCATAGGGCTCAGATAAACAGAGGGATGAGAAGACGGTATCTGTTAACAGCATTTTCAATAAACCACATACTAGGCATTTACTGAAGACTTCTGATATGCATGAATACTCAACAATTCAACTCTCCTGTTTGATAACCATCTTGCCTGAGGGAGAGGTTATTAAATGATATATTTTTAAGATTGTTTTTGTTACAAAGAACAGTAGAGCCTGCTCGGACCCATACCCTTCTCCATCCAAATGTCTCCACAAATGGCAACAAATTAGAGTGTATAGCATATATTGTTAGCATGTGATGGATGTACCCTGGCCTAAGCAAAATGGATTTGTGGTCTCAGGAAATTTCCCGCTGGCAAGAATCCAAGCTGCAAAAAGCCATGACCACAACAAGCACTAAGTAGCATTCGCAGCAAGAGGCGAAAGGCTGAAGAGTCTGCGTCCCTTCAGGCTGTGGCAGATACGTACTTGCTGTGTAGCAGTCAAGACAGCAAGCTCGTTGCTGCTGAACACACATCTCAATTACTTAAATAAACCCATAAGCTTTTATTTCTTCAGTGCCAAACTTTATTTGCAGCTTTGTTTTCAGTGTTGCATGTCACAGGTACTTGCCATGAAGCCCGTACGGATTTTCAGGATACTCTATCAAAGCAGCCCCACCAGAGCTGTTTTCTAAACATCTGAGGCTAGCATGAACATTAGAGTGTGGAATCTCCCAGGGATCGAAGTGTTCTGATTCAGTGAACTCATAAGAAAGGGAAGACAAGAGAAGATCTAAGCCCAGGTTCAGAATCAGAGCTGGAACGATCTAATGCACTGTAGTAAGAAATCGCTACACCCCCAAGTTCCAGGAGCGGGTCCCTGATTCCGTTACAAACAACAGGATAAAAAAAGGCAGAAAAATGCAAATTAAATGAGTGACTGCTGTGCACAAGTTGACCTTTTTCACATGTAGCTGCTGTGGTTATTGTAGAAGGAACTTAAGAAATATAGGAGATGTTGATACTCCAATCCTTCTTTCAATTTTGATACAGAACATGCAGCAATTCTAACAATTACAGGTGCAGAGAGAGTATTGCAGCTACTTATCAGAATTATTTACCAGCTGAGTTGACTTTTTTTTGGTAAAAAAAAAGTTACTCTTAATAGTCCTGGTCCTTTCCATGACCAAAAGGCAGTTTGGTTTTGAGGACTGTTTGCTATAGGTAACAATACTTCTGATTTTTAATTAGCATGTCATTAGTACAGTGAACAAGTAATTTGAATTTGGACACACACATAATCCTAGATAAGAGATGGACTGAAAACAAGATGCAAATGATGCATTAGTTTGCCACTAAATCTACTTTGCAAAGCTGGTTCTCAACAATCCTGCTGCAGTGCTGGAAAAGTGCAGTGTCTTCTAGTCTAATGACAGGGTACCCACACCATAACAACAAAGAGTAAAAGAAGTAAACCGGTTTTGTGAGAAGGAGTAGTAATTTGAAGAATTACACTTATACAAGCCCTGGTAACCAAGTGAAAACACTCTGACATGGGATTGGCAAGTATGCCTCTTGAAGCTCAAAAAACCAGATTATATTTATATGACATCATAGGTTTAACATGGCACTGAGTCAGAGACAAAACAAAACAGAGTGAAAGAAAAAATGATGCTTGATCTTTGGTCACTCAATCATAATTTGTCAGCACTCTGCTTAATTAATCAGCAGGCTGATTATTTGAACAGTTCACACAAGGAAAAATCCAAGCTAAAACACCTCCCAAAGAGCAACGGGGTTTAATTGGGTGATTTTTTTCCCCATAAATTTCTTTGCAGCTGGTTTTAGAACTGAACAATCCTACCTAAAACTATTTCTTATATTTTGCACTGTAGAAAGAGATCCCTGCTCCTTCACAGTTGAATCTGTACCTTGTAAACTGACTGGCATCTACAAACACCACAAAAGAGGTATGTTGCTATGTATGAAGCGAGAGATCGCAGAATGATGGGGGTGGAAGTTGCTGAGATGGAACTCAAACAGATTTAATAGGGCAGCAATCAGAGGCTGGTGTCCTTCCCGAGGTTTTCATCCAGGTCCTAAAAGCTTCTCATTCTTTGGCCTCAAATTTCTAACAGTCAAGCCTTTTTTTTTTTTTTAAAGAAGCAAAAACCTGCTTTTCCAGGACAGCTGCACTGCTGCCAAGGACAGCAACATCACCAAACAAAATCTACAAAGAAGTGACCTGGCATCATGGCTAAAAGCTGCAACTGGGAATGTCTGAAACCTGAAGTATTCTGCTTGCTTTAAAGAGGGCAGTGGGGAAACGCTTTGGGCAATGAAGGTGTGGCGACACTGCCTGCTTAGGAGCTAACTGGAGAGGAATCAATTTTTAGTATTCCTTGACCACAACCTCCTTGAACAAACCCAGAGGTTTTTTCTAGCCCACACATTGCACTGCTCCTGATTTTTCTCCCCCTCAAGATAAAACAAGCTGCATTTGTTTTAAACTGTGACAACTGTCTTGAAACAGGCTCAGGAACAGACACATCAGCTTCTTCCACCTTAGAAAGCTGATAGACCACTACCTCAGATGGGTTCAATTTATCTGTCAGAACGCGATATATACATATATTTCAACAGTATTTATTAAACTGTAACCTGATATTTTATCACCTCTAGCAGCTGGTGAGCATCACAGACTCATCCTCTGTGTTGGACTGATAGAAGAAAGAAATGCTGGGATCTACAAAATTGGTAGTGACCTCAGCAGCCCAACTGCTGCTGATGTATTAAGAGAGGAGAGAGACAGAGTGGCAAACAGATGAAAACAAGTAGCAAAAAATGACGTAGGAACCGTAAGGTACAAATGCTAATGAGAAACTTTCAATGTACATTTTTGAAAGAGATTGGTATTAAAATTTCTATAAAGCTTATGCTAGCTGTTAACGTAAATCAAAGTATAATATTCCTCCGCATTTCTGAAATACATTTCTGTCTGATATCTTACTCAGCAGCCTGAAAGCAGGTTCAATGCTGTTTCTCAACACCCCATGTTTACATAGTACAGCTTTTTTTTCTTTAAGTTATTTAAGCTCTTAAAGTTTATTACATGTTAAAACCCCAATTTTAAAAATGTGGACATTAGCTTCCCATGCTTGATCCCCATGTGACAGAAGTACCCATGTACATTTTAAAAAAAAAAAAAAACATTGACTCTCCAGCTCCAGGTGTCGAAGTTGGAAGTATTTTTGCTTTAGGTGGCACAGTGAACATCAGACTACAGGCACACAAGCCCCAGCTTCCAATACATTAATATTTATGGTATATTTCAAGTGCAGTTGTATTAACCCACTTACAGGTAGTCCTGAATATTAGCCATGGTATTTGCTCATATGCAGAAATTAGCTTGAAGCAATAAATCTATCATAAGGCAAGTTGCTATAAGACAGCTTCTTGATGATACTACTAAGAAAATGTTGTAGTCAAAAGATTCTCCCATATGTCATGACCGCAATTTTTATATTTACTTCCTTCTATTGTATTGCACCCCTCCAGAGTTGATTTTTTTTTTCCTAGATTAATAGCAACATCATCTTCCATGGAAAATACAGAGTATCAAAGACATCATTTAGATTACCAAGGCCTGAGGACAGTCTCTAAATATCTCTTTCATAAGAGATTAACTGCAATGGAGTTTTTGGGGGGTTGTTTTTTAAAAAAAATTGATTTATTACTACATAAAGCTATGTTACATCTAAAGAAGTAAAGAAAAAATTACAAGTAGCTCTGAAATGATGTTTTCTAATTGTGGACCAAAGGAAGCTAAAGAGACAAGTAGATTTGAGAGTACCCATGGCCCTTACTTCTGCCTGATGATAAATCCTCTACATGAGCTGAGGCACACGCCCTCTGACCACGTTGTAAGATGTGATACAACAATCTAAAGGACAGTCCTAGAGTTTCATGCGTAGCCAGTAGAATCAGACTTCCTAATATTCAACAATTTAGTGCCCTTTTTATACTTTATTTTTTAAAGATAATTATCTAACTTAGCTAGCTTTATGATTCCTATCTTTAACCAACAGCATCACTGTCCTTTCCAGCAGAACACCCTCCGCAAAGGTCAGCAGCAGAGCACCACAGCTGGCCCTCAATTTCAAGTGGCATTTCTCAAGCTCCTTTTTTGGTTGCATATCACAATCAGTGATACAGTTGTCAATGGGTGCAATTACTGGCAATTTCTGTTTCTGTTCCAGGACATATGTCTCTCAGTGGCTAGTTACCAGTATCAAAGCCCAGCTGAGGATCTTCTGTTGCCACTTATGCTATGGGGCAATCAGCACAGCCCATAACCCATCAGGTTGTAAGCGTATGGATGCTGTATGACAAGAACAAGGGAAGGGTTAGAACTGTTGGTGCAATGCCATAACTCCTGTAGCCTCCTGAATCATCTCTAGGACTTGAAGGTTGGGTTTTTCCTACCAGAGAAGACAGATGTTGTCTTCGGTAAAGTGATTTACCCCCAGTCAACAACAAGATGTGGAAAAACAGTAGCTGCATTCAAGCCCATGAAAATGAGCATCACATGAGGTCTAGCTGTAAGTGTACATGGAAAAGGTCAATTAAAGCTGAGGAGTCTATTTACGGAGGCAACAGGATGCAAAAGTGCTGACAAGGACACGCTCTTTGGTGGGGGGGGCTGTCTCTTTGCTGGTTAGCTGCATAATGTTCCTGTTAAGGTAAGGGGACCTTGCCAAAATACTTATTAAAAAAGAGTTCATCCATTTGAAGGATGCATAGATGAGACATCATGATTAGCAGCAGCAAAGAAAGTGATTTCTATTTATCTACTAGTTTTTAAGATGTAATGGAAACATGCCAAGTTTGATGAGATTTTTCTGTCAGGATACTGGACACAAACTCTGGACCGGGCTTTGGACAAGAAGTCCAACCAGTGCCAGTAGGCAGATAGGAATAGCACAGCAAATCCTTTCACTGAATCTCATTTGAAGTGAAAGTGAAATTATAGCTAAGAGCACGTGGGGCACAGTGACCCCAATATTGATTTGCCAGAACAAAAACAAGATGCAGGATGCAGCTTTTGAAATACCCAATGATAAATCTACCTCTGGTCACATTAATAGCAGTAAGAGTTTTACCAATTGCTTCTATGGGAACCACTAGGTTAATACGGAGTGCTTTGAATAATTCTTTTCCCTCTTGGATAAAGGAACATTTATCTCAAGAAGAACTGAAATCAGGTTTAAGAAAAGACCTTTCAAAGGAGTCTGTGTCTGGAATTCAGAAAGCAATTTTCTACTGCTATGTACAAGACTTTAAATGAAAGTGTACAGATTTTTATGAAGCTTTGCTATGTGTTTTCATTTTATCTGTCTTTCCAGTAAATGAATTGGCCTCCTCACAGAATTGGGGTTTTGGGGGGGTTGATTTTTTTTTGCCAGACTGTTCTGAAGATTTTGATTTGACCAATATAAAAACTTTATTCCATACTGGAAATGAAACAAACTGTAGACTTATTTTCTGAGCAAAGCATCAGCTGAGCTTATTAGAATTCCAAGTCTTATTAGAGCAGCTTTTTATAACTTTGTATATAGAAAGAGTAATTGATGTTCCAATAACTTTTTGCATTTTTACTCCCTATTCTTAACCCAAGAGAGGAAAAAATTATTTTCCAGCCATAAGATAATGACAGGGTGGGAAAAGTAAGGCTACAGTTTCAAATTACTCTCCCAAGTGAGTCCTCTGTAGCTTTCATATTTTGCTCCTGCATAAGTAATTAAGGTTTCAGTTGCACTCAGGGGTTTTTTTCCTTAGGTATGTCATTATAAATTCTGTACCTAATTAATAAGTGCTTTTAAAAGCTGAATTAATTAATATCAGAAGCTTGCACTGAAAAACTAATGAAAGGATACTTGTATCAACATACCATATAAATCAGCTCTAGATGTTCCCAAGGATAGGATTCATAGCTGCAGATACAGAGAAAATAATGAACTTTCCTGAAACTCTAACATAAGTGTGTATGTACCCCAGTGACTGACATCAGGTGCATCCCACGTTCTTATTCACTGGTCTGACCCCATAACATCATCTCAAAAGAAAATCAGAGGATTGTTGCAATGATTAACCAAGCATGCTGCAGTGGCAGGTAGAACTCATACAACCACATACAGTGTGGCCTCAAAGCTCTTGCCAGCCTACACATCTCTACTTCCAGACAGCTGAGAGAGAGAGAAGGCAAAGTTCAAGATTATTCAGCAGAAAATATTGGTGACTCATTTACATGGAAGCAGAGGCAGGGAATAGGGAGAGTTTTGAGGGGGACGGCTGTAACAAGCATAGAGACATAAAAGCATAAGCAGGGGCAGGGAGAAAGAGAGCTGGACTGCAAAGCATCTCCTGTGCATCAGAAGAGAGGAAAAAGTCTTCACTAGTTGTTTGGCTGTCAGTGAAATCACAAAAAACTCGGAGTTATATAGTCTAAAATCAGGAGGTCCATATTTTATGACTTTGCTAACAGGTTTAGCAAATTCAAATCTTTCCTTACAACAAGCAAGGAAGAGTTTTATGGTCATGCTCTGCTTCATTCCCTTTCTCCAGTTAGTGCTGCCACCATCATGAAAAATGACTCGCTTGTCTGAGCAACATCTGGTCAGCTATGACTAGAGTACCTCTTGGTCCTCCAGCCCTGCCAGCAGCCTGACTGCATCACCCGTGAGCCCAAGCAGGCACAGCAGCCCCCTCCAGCATGGTAAACTCAGGGTTCTCCCCTGTCCCAACAGCCCCAAGCCTTCTGTTACTACCTAAAGAGGTATCTGACATTTACATGGAACAATCTTTCTCTTTGCTTTTCTTGGATGTGAAAATAACAGAAAACAAACAAAAATAACAGGCCAGTGAGCTGTTATCTTATTTAGTACCTATAAGCATATCCCTTCCTAACAATCATTTAGAAATCTGACAAAAATTATGACATTACAAGTGTCCGGATGCCAAAGTCTTCAGCACATTTGTAGATGGCGGAATTTGTTTTTTCAACCCTTCTTTCAAGAAGAGGTAATTCAATCATATTCTGCACTGAACTAATCAAGTATCTGACTTCAGTGTCTCCTTGAGGATTTCATGCTTTATTATGATCTTGATAAGAGAATTATTCTTCACTTTCAAGGCATGCAGTTGATGACAAGAACCATCATACTTATATGTTGCATGAGAACATGCTTTTAGGCTTTCTAGATGAAGCAGGACAGAGCAAATGAGTGCTTTTAGAAAGATGACTGACAAAAATCTGATACTCTAACAAGGAAAGATGGTAGTTACTAATAACCTTTCCCACTGTTAAATGCGCGTCCCACTAAAACACATAGCTAGAAAACCTCACTACCTGTTTTGGAAATGGAGCTTTTAGATTTGAGTGCTGTTTCACAGGCTGTATCCCATGGCCACGTGTGGTCAGTAGAACCAGCAGCATACTGCTTTTTTCAATAGACACGGTCCTACATATGCCAACAAAAACAAAATGTGAATAATGAGGCTAATAAGGACAGTTTTGCTGACACTTTTTGGAGTTACAAGTGAAAACAATGTAGAAAAAAGGTTGTATAATCTTTGTAAGTACAAAAAAGTGAACAGCATTTATAGATTTTTATCTATTTAATCTTAATTTATGGAAAGTGGAGCAAAACAGACCTGCTGTAATTGAGAAAAAGGGATAAAAAGTGACATCATGACAGCGATCACATGCATTCCCATAGCCCAGATAAAGGAGTGAACCACTTTGTCCCTTCTTTGAATGAGGATCCACTTTACCATCTTACATGGCTCAGCAATTATTTGCCTAGTTTAGAGATTCAGGAGAGGCTTCAGGACAGTATTTTTTCCAGAGAGGACCATGTGTGTCAAAAGTACCCTCACAATCTAATCCTACATGAGCTAATCTATTATTAGAGCTTTTTAAATAAGCTGCATTACCACAATATTTTAACAACATTTGGATTAAACTAAGACCATAAATTAAAAGAATACCACCGAGTTACCCTCCAGGTAATGCTAGCATGGTTGAGGTTTTGGGGGGGTTTTTTGTGGGTTTTGTTTTGAATTTTTAAATGGAGCTCTCAGATGTTTTAATACTGTTAAACTAAAGTGGCAAGCATATTACAAGCTAGATACACAGGGCATAATATTTTTAAAATATTTAGCAAGACATTCCTTACATTTGGTGTAAATCATCCCAGTGGGGACAGTTGAGTGTAGTTTAACCAGTGAAATAAAAGGGAGCATTTAATTTGTTACTTCTAAATGCTCACTTATTGTAATTTGTCAGAAATCCAAGGAAGGGAACAGAAAGATCATATTTTTTAATCATAGTTTTCATAAAATCAATTCTACACTACTACTATTTCAGCGAGTAAGAGAGTGGCATGTACTTTATTATGCCTGATGTGTACAGATATAAAACTTTTGTGCCTGACAGAAAAGATTTTCACCCAAATACCACACAGATCAGATTTAACATGACTTAACAAGGTCTGTATAGGACTAAAGTTATCATCATCGCTTAGTTTTCAAAGGAGGCAAAAAAAGATGATTTTAAAAAGGAAAATTAGAAAAGTCTGAGTTGGTGATGATTAATATACACAAATGTTTTGGACAGAAGCAAAGAAAGATTGAAAGGTACAAGTAGGCAGGATGAATATTAAAAATTGCTGGTATTTGAAGAAAGAGGGAACAGTCACTACATGCAGAATTTGAGCTTGGATGCTGATAATCTCTCTAAATATTATTATGTGCAAACTTTAAATATTAGCTTAGAAAGATTCCCAGTGAACTTTACTTTTGCTACATCAGTCAGTCTGTGACAATGTCTTCGACAAGCAGAGCCACTATCAATAAATTCAAAGATACAGATTTTTAAAGAGGTATCTGTAACGGCATACAAACAAATTAACAGCTATGTTCACAAGACATGCGAGATGGACCATGTTTTAAAACAGTGCTTAAAAAATTAATAGTTCTACACACTTGCAATCATCTTTCCGTTTGTTAGGTGATATTATGCCCTTCACATTGGTGTAAACCAGATAGTTTCTGCCAGAACATAGTCTGGGGAGAACATTACTTGCATTGTTACCTTGACATCGTCAGAGCCCAACCTGATACAAAGAAAGTTCTAATTAAGTTCAGCACTACTTTGAAAACAAGGGCAAGAGTTGCAAAAGAGACTAAGGCATCAGAAAATGCTCAAGATATGACTGAAAACTCAAAGCACTGTCTCTCCTTACCTGAGAGATTTAAGCTAGCAGACAGGTTGAATACATCTTTTCCTCCTGGGAATAAGAAGTTTCTCCTTAGGTACACTCATAGTAACACTTTGATAGGGAAATGCCACGGAATTCTTTCTTGAAGACACAGAAATATGACAGTTCTTTGTAGGTTAAAGATGAATTACTGAAACATTTTATGCAAGAAACAGGTTCCTAGGTACAGGTACACTAATAAAGAAAATGAAAGGAGGATTTTAAGAAAACATTTGAAACACTCAGTTAACTCAGAAACTGGCGTAACCATGTTCACTGTAACAGAGCACCAGTAATTGAAGGCTAAGAGCTCAACCAAAGTGACTAACTTGAAAACACACGAGAGGAGTGACCCAAGGAGCTAGAGACAGGTACAGTTGCCCTGTCAACCAGAACATGACCCTGCAAAGGTGTAAAGCTATTGTGAAGTGCAATCTGGGCTCCACTGGCAAAGCTACACTGACTTCAGTGGAGGATTCTTCAGGTATGAACACAATCAGCAACTAAAGAAAAGTTCTAACACATCTCAGTTAGACACAAACCACGTAATTTACTAGCATGATATATCAAGGCATTCATATCTTTTACATGATGCATGTTTGTTACCCAAGAAGTCAAATATCCTCAGTATGATTTTAACTACTGTGTAAAATATAAGCAATATTCCTTCCTCACATGACATCTCATAATAAAAATGGAAGGATTAAATATTATCCTGTTACAAGTGGCACACTTACGAGCAAAGCTTTCTTTGCAGGAGATAGAGTGCTTCACCCAGACACATGGGAATAAGCCTGGCCAGTTTAATTTCCTTACAAAGTGAACTGGCAGACTATCTGCACTTGCTCTGCACTCTCCCACACCTATCTTGACTGCCACAGCGTGAAAAAGAGCATGCTGCAGTCCAGACAAAGGAGTCAGCCATGCACATACCTAGAAGATATGCCCACCAGTTTAGGAAGTGCACTTTCACACCACTGCTAGACGGGGCTATACAGGTGGTTAGTTACTTCACTAACAACAGCAATAAGGGACAAGAACAACCTGCTAACAGCACTCATTAAAATTAAAAGCTTAGTAGATAGGTTGAAGTATATACAGTATTAACAAAAGTTAAATGCAATTATTCTTATATAACCCAGACTCTTATCACTATGGTGGCATTCGATCACAGCGCTTTCCTTCTGCAAAGTGGTGCAGAAGATTATCTAACCAAAGTTCTCTTTTTCCATTCAAATGCTGTCATTAGAAGTTGTTGTTGCGATGCCAGTTCACCTAGCAATTATAACCATGTTCGAAAATAAGCAGTGAAATCACTGGAGGATTGCTTTATGTATTATATTGGTGTGAAAGAATATAGGCAAGGAAAAAAACATGCTAAACAAAATTACTCAGAAATAAGTTAAAAGGGCAGTGATGTAGACTGAATCTGAATTAAAGTTGGTACTAGACTTATTCAATTATCAAACTGTTCAAAGTGAAGCTAAGAATAGATGTAGGAAGATAATTACATTATCATGGTTTAGTGCTGCCATTTGGTTATTTGAAATGTCCTTTGGACTTTCAAAACTGATGCAGTATAAGAATGAAAACACTTCTCATGTGCAAGTCACAAGAGCTTTTCAAATATTACTTGCTGTACAGTTTAGAATTTATGTAACAGTTAAAGATCTTATTGAGCTAGAAAATAGAGATACTTTTCTTTTCCAATTTGTTCTTCAGTTATTTTCCAGATGAACAATATAATCCTACTTTAATTATAGCCAGTAAAAGGCAGTTGACTGTTCACAAGTTTCCAGCAGTACTAATTGACAGTAATATTTGATGAAGTACGTGGACCTCTGAAAAAGTTGGTTTGGCAATTTTTGAAGTTTAAACTATGTAACTTCATACATATTATTGTAATATTTTCCTACAACTGCTTTTTGTTTCACAACCACGTTGTTATATATTTACACATTTAGGAAAAACAGTATTAAGTGAAGAGATAGACAGCATACACAAAAGTCCACATGCCAGAACAATTACACCCATAAAGAAAAAGGCAATTTAGACATTATTTTCCCTTATTTCATTGTAAGTAAGCATAAAATTTTACCATGTATCACTCATAACACATAATTTGATGAAAAATTTTACTGTATTGTAAATAGTTTTAAATTTTGTCTCCTGCATAGTTTTGGTGAACTACAGAAAAATGTAACTCCAAGCACTGCAAGATATATTTTGCTGAAGTGTTCTCCTTTTGAAACAAAATATGTCAGAGATGCACTGGTTTTGACAAAGCTTTGAACATGAAGATGTCCAAGGTCCAAGATGAACGCTTCTTGGTTATTTCTGACTAGAAAGACTCAAATTGAAGACTTGACCTTTCAGACTAGTAATAGTTATTTCAACAACTCCCTTTCCCAAAAATATAGAAATGGTTTTGTTTCATTCCTGTGCAGAGTGGTTGTGAAAGATGGCTGTTGTCCTCTGAACATCAGCAGTGAATCATTTTAACAAGGACTTTTTCGTATACTTTAACTTCCCAAACTACCACCAAATAGTAGGATAACGTTATTTGTTCAGTTCGTTCTTAAAAATGAAAACCAGCTGTAAAGTTACTCTATACAGTTACATTACCCAAATAATTTTAAATAATGTCTGTCCTCCAAGTTGTAGACACTCAGTTCTATAACTAGAAAGAATATCTTCTCTCCTCAGCTATCCAGGTAATTAAAAAGCTGTAAAAAGTTAAGTAAAATTTAAAATTTTAGCTATTGTTCTCATATGAGGATCAAACCTCACTCGGTGTAATCTAATCATGTCAGCTTCCCAGAGAAGGTGAGAATGAAGGTCATTAGAACATGCAGTTTCATGAGACACACGGTACCCCGGCACTAGAAAAATACTGTTTAAAGTGTTGTGGACCTTTCACTATGTACCTACTCAATTCTTTAGCTATTTCAAGCTTCCCCTTGTACATTAAGATGACTGGCAACACATTTTTCTGTCAATCCTTTAACCCATTCGTAACCCGGTGAGATCGATGTGATCACTTGGATGCTGTGGTCCTCTACACCCAGGGAGCAGCTAGCAGATATTCTTCATCAGAATTCCTTATTTCCAGTTCCAACAAAACAAGGCAGAGCCTACCCACCCACAAAGTACAGTGCCAACCTGAGTCTGAAAACTACCAGACCACTATTGGAAGCGAGCCCAATGAGTCAGTCAATCTTTTGTGTCAGAAAAATAAAAAAATCCCTTTTTCCAGTATCAGTAAGAAGTTCCTGAAACAGTAAAGGTCTATGAAGTAACTCACACCCGAGCTGAGTTGAAGCTTTCACAGAACACCTACTTAACTTGTATTTATCTTTGAAGTTGACAGAGTCTATAGGTTTTTAGAAGAGCTTCTAGGTGGAAGATAACATTAATAAAATGCAGGTTTTGCATACTAAAATGATGAGGCATATATTGTAGATCATTCTAAACAATCTAGAAGATAGAGTACAACCGCATTTCTTCAGTGAAGACTGGAAGCTTCATCAGTGGAAAGAAAAAGGCAAGGTCTTAAGCACAATCTCAGAACACATGGATTCAAGCAATAAAATTCTGCAAATATTTATGGAAATGAAGAACAGGCCACTCTTAGAGATAAACAAATGGTTTACACAGAATGAAGGGTTGCGATTACTGTTGTGTTGCATATTTTCTGTCATGTGCCTTCACTGACTATTTCCTGTCAAAATTCAGGCATTAGAGTTGTGAAAGAAGATATTCTATTGCAAATGCAATATTTCACAATTTGAGGCACAGATCTCATCCTATTCATGATACAAATATCTATAGCTATGTGTATATATGTATACTACAGATGCACAAATGCATACATATATTTGTATATACGCATGCAAATACATCGTTTTAATGTATTAGTACACGTCTACATGCATATATCTTCTGATGAGATCTCATTTGATCTGTAGCTAAAATAATTTAGTATCAAAATGTTTGATAAGAGATCATGTAACATGAGGAAACAGCATTAGCAAATAGTTAGAGAACTACAGGTGATACTATTTGATAAAGCACTGTCCCTTCAAATGTAAACTTCCAGCGCAAATAAGCTGCTGTAAACTCAATTCACTTGAAACGAACACAAACCATCACAGTGAGACTGGGGTGGCACATCAATCAGTAACCCACCTACAGCTCTGCTGCTATTGCTTAAATGTCATTCTGTGCTGACTCACTAACAAGAGTGTTCTCTACCTATATGGAACAATTAAATATGATACTATTAGCAGCATCAATTAAGCTAGATAAAGTAATAGTCTAATTGAATGCTTGAGGAGGCTAATGGTTTTGCTTTCACTTCATAATGGATTGCACTCTGGATTCATGGGCTATAAAGCCAGACTGGGATCAATAGTTTCTTCTGCACAGAAGGCCTCCTTGCCAGGAGCATAATAGATATCTAATTTAAGATTCATTGCTCAGGCTTTCTTCTCTTCATCAAGAAATAATGTATCATGGAAAAAAAGTCCTTTTTTTAGAGGCATAATTTCCCCATCATTGCATTTTAAGAAAGTTTTAAGTAAATTCCTCAGCTTTAATTCCATGGAAGCAAAGGGTCCATTTATCTTCAGACACATTCCAGTTCTCATGTGGTAAAGGCAAATCTCCTGATCAGGTCAGCTGCAGAAACGTGTCTGTGTTTGGAGCCTTGTGCTCTCAGGGGGGCTCTTTAGGGACTGCAGAATGCACTACACGAACCGAGTTTGCATATTTGCAATTAAACAAACTGTGAAGAAAAAAGAAAGATTAATTTGGATCATCATATTGTTTTTCTTCTCCCAGTCAAGCTCACAGCAGTGGAAAAAGCAATCTTCATTTTGTATTATCAGTAACTAGGACGGTGGTGCATATTGAAGATAACATCAGTCACAGCACCAGACACAGGAAAACACCAGCCTTCTCAGCACATCCCGTAAACTTGATTGGACTAATTCCATCCAGCAGTGGAAGTACATCCCCAGAGATTAGCCCAGTCATTCAGGAATATTTTTTTTTTATTTTGAAGAAGACTTAAGGTGAACAAATTTTGTAGCAATGCAAGCACTTTTAATGTCTCTAATCTTTTCATTTCAGATCAGAAATAATAGAACTTGTTTATACTAAGCTACCAACCAGTCCTTTTAAAAACGTACCATATAGTCAAGTGATAGAAATGGTATTGTTGGCAATATTTATGATTCTTAAAACGCAAACAAAAACCCCAAGTAGCAGCTTTGGGATCAAAACAGGACTAAGACATCAGAAACACTTTTAAGACTACTCAATGAACCTTTCTGGGGGGCAAGGAGGTAAATCCACATTTCAAGTTTCAGTGATACCACTCTGTATATCGCTGTTCATTACCCACTGCAGACAGGCTAAATAAACGCTACGTAGTCAAGTACTCCTGCTCAAAGGAGACTATGAAGGCCTAAGAAATACCTCTATGTTTTTTTTCCTTCTATTCTTTTTTATCCTACCTATTAACCCAGACTTTTGAGCCAAGGTCCTATTAGCTTCAATAATTTTGTCCTTAGTAACAAGACATCAACAGGATATAACAAAATCTGAAATACATACACTTCTTCACACCCACCTAGAAGCCATCTGACAGCCCAAGCAGCTACTGAAAACAGGATTATGCAAACTCGTGCTGATGTCTGTCTGTTTGGTCACGTGTCATGACCAAAAGCTGAAAGAAATATATGTATGTTACTGCTCAAGACCCGCACTGCAAAGATTTCAAAATACATTGAACCAGAATATTTTTCAGATGAGTGTACCTAGAAAAATCTGCATCATCCTGCATGTGACCTAAAACCAGTGCATCTGAAGACAGGGAAGACAATGACTAAATAGCAGAATAAGCAGAACGAAGGAAAATAAACAGAACAAAGGAAAATAAACAGGAAGAGAACACACGACTAACATGAAAGTAAAACAACAGTATGAGGAAGGGGTAAGAATAATCTTTAAATGGAAACTGAAGCAGATCTGGGACCTGAATGTAACTAAGCCTCAGATGATGCTTTTGGGGAGCTCTGAAGTTAGCTCCTGGCAAGGCAGCAGGGTGCACCTGACCCAGAGCAAAGCTGCAGGGCACAGCTAGGATTTTAAAACATGCAGGCAGGGCACTAACTTGAGAAAAGCACACAGAGATCAGCAGGGATTACAGAATTACTCTCTAGATGAGCCATTACAACTGATAGAAGCCAAGACAAGGATAGTATAAGGCCAGAAGAAAGGGGAAAATGCTGTAGATTATATCACTTTTCCAAAGTCATCTCGGGCATCCCAACACACATCTGTGGACAAAAAACCCAACACCCAGTGCTTCAGCTTAAAGTGAGTCGTGATCAAAATAATGGGCACCACAGTCACCAGAGGCAAATGGACTTCATGCAAAGCTTGTTATCTGTTACAGAAATGTAGGAAACCCGAATAACATTCAGAGCTTGAAACCACATACAACAGAACCCCTAGAATTTCTGATCTCAGGTATTGTGTGAATGACAAGAGGGTCAGGTTGAGCAGGAAGTAGTCCAAATAACATTTCAACCCTGAAAGCTCAGACCCAAAATGCATCAGGATGGGGAATGCATCACAGAAGAATGTAACTACTTCAATATCATTTAGAGCTCACATTTTCAAGAAGGACAATAAGCATTTTCTATTGATTGCTAGAAAACAGGCTGTCAAGAAAAAGAAATCCGTGTGAGTAACAAAGAAAAACCTTCCACGGTGTGGTAGGAGTAGGACTTTGACTCCTTTTTTTCAAAAAAAAAAAAAGAACGAACTGGCCTTAGCTGCATTTAACTGAAAAGATACTTGTATTAACAGAGAGGAACAGAACAGTCTAAATGGTTGATGTTGAGGTCTCAAAATACTAAGCAAGTAATGGAAAATACGATTTGCATTTAGCACTGGAATTAGAGAGTAGTGCTAGTGAAGAATAGCTTCTTACAACAGTCCCAGGAAACGCATCTCCCAGTGCAGAGGGAGAGATAGTACCTCCAAGCAACCCCTGATGATGTGAGGGAGTCCTAGCTGTTTCAGGGGCTGAATGCTGTCGGCAAGCTTAGGTAGTGGTTATAAATATTCTGAAGTGTGTTATATAACGCCAATTACTCACTGTTATGGCAAAGTTTGACTGAAAGAGTGGACAT
>NW_010407219.1:0-4696 GCF_000710305.1 Buceros rhinoceros silvestris | reverse complement strand
GTGTACATTTGAGACTAACGTTATGATTCAGAGACTTGGAACAAACATCGAATGAAGCAGATCTCTCAAGTACCTGGTCCCAGAGTGATTCCTAAAGACTCCAACCATCTTTTCCAGGTGTACTATGCAATATACATTTGAAATATATATTACTAAAGCAGGCCCTTCAATTACTCCCCTTCCTACTGTGATGAGGAATCCGCATTTCTGCATTACCAATCGCTGTCCTGAGGAATTCCCACTCCTGCTCCACCGCTGCCTTGGTCTGAGAAAGCTCCACCTCACTGTTACATTAAACCAAGAGACTGGCTAACAAATTCAATTACAGGCAATGCAAACAAATAACTTCTAACACAGTAAGAAGGAAACTAATTCAGAAACTTAACTGGGAAGATTTTTTCATGTATAAAAATTCTGCTTTTAGTTACAAAATCTCTAGATTATGAAGTGAGATAAAGAATGGTTAAAAAAGGTTTTAAAGTGTCAATACAGAGCAGGTTGGCAATACTTTTTCAAATATAAATATGTATTTATATACATTTCTAATTCAAACAGGTAGTAATTCCAGGAAAATGCATACTGCTTGTACTGTTGATTTTTTGGGCTATATAAATGTATAAATACATATTTCTTACTAACTCTAAGATTGACTTGCATTGAAATACAATGCTATCCTCTCCAGCCAGTCAGAGTATAAATTACAACACTACTTCAAGAAATGTCATGGTTAGTTGCTGCATTTGTTTAGCTCTCTCCTCTGTTTGGTGTTTTTTATTCCAAATTAATCAAAGCAAACCTTTGGCACTTCTTTCACAACCAAATATTTGTACAGATTTAGAACTCCTCTGTGAGATTTGGACTCCCCAGGCTCTGTACAGTCTTTTAGGCAGACACATTATTTATGGATGATCCAAAAACTCATTTAAAAGTGCTTCTCTTACACTGGAAAACAAGGTGCTGTTATTGGGAGGGAAGTGCAGATGTTCACACAGGAGGACAAAGAAGTCAGATGAAAAAAAAATAGCCCTGTGAGGTCACTTACTATATTATGAAATTACCTGCAACAAGAAAACCCTCAGCAGCTCTCTCAGAACAACCCCTCAACTAGTAACAATATTGTTTCTAAAGGACTTCAAAACTAGATCTGTAACATCAGACTTATGGAAAAAAGCAGAGAAAATCCAGGTTTAAGCCCCTGTTCTACTTTAGTCCTACAATACATAAATACTTACTTTTACTCATTTGGCTTGGGATGGTTTTGGTACTTTGGAGATGATTTGATTAATAAGGCTCAGTGTTCCCCACCTCCCACCCCCCCCATGTAGAATGGGAAAAAGTTTGAAAACCTGAACTTTAACAGAATAGCAAAGTATTTCCTAGGTCTGTAGAGCATAGCTGTTTCAGAACATCTATTTCAATCTTTTGGAGCAATTTATTTGTACTGGTTCTATACAGTTGACTGAAGTGTTGGTGAGCCTTTTTCATCCTCCCCAGCAAAGCTTTCTAGGAAAACACTGTTCTTCCACAGTACTGTGTTGTGGTAATCCAGCACACCCTACATAATTATTTGAGGACTTTCAACAATATTACTTCCTTATCAGTTTTCTGTGTAAAACTCGGGAAATATTTTCGTAATTGTGCCCATTTTCTGAAGGATCTAACTACTTCTGCAAGCCATTCATACATCTTTTTGGCTTTGATCCAGAGGGAAATCAGGTAATGCAGTTATACACAGTTCTCACTGAGGTATAAGCTTCAAGATCAAAATGGTACAGATTTATTGCATGTCATGTTTCTACTACTGTTTTCACCATCTGTTGTGAAAGATGGAAGATTCTTTTCCCACCTGTCAAGCTATGTTGGTTTGGGGGGTGGTCTGTTTTTATTAATGGCAAATTAATTTGAAACATTAAATCCAGATTTTGCCTTAAAGCTTCTGGTCAGAAGACTGTTCTCCTCCCCCTCTTCCTAGGCTGACTTCACTAAGTAGCAGTTTCCACAAAACTAGTGATTTCTTCCTTAATCTTCAAGTGGATAGAAAATAAGAAAAGACATCTCCTTCACTATAGTATGCTCACATGCATCATTTTGCTTTTATTAGACAAAACACAGGGGTTTTATGAATATAACCTGCAGCTCAAGTAACCTATACTTCTGTGAAAGCTCTTGGAAATTGAAGTCTTCATGTATGTGCTCTGAAAGATGGAGATACAGCCCCAGCAATTTCAGACAAAAGAGAGGAAAAAGACGAACTAGCTAGAAGGCTAGAGAAAGCTACAGAGGATCAGTGCAAACAAGGTATTAGAGAAGAAGCTATGAAAGATCAGACAGAGGAGCTGTTATGCACTAAGGGCTCTTGAAGTAACCCTTCATGTATTTGCTCCATAAAGAGTACTCACTACAACTGAATTGTAGTTCCTTGTTCACGGGTGGTATACGCAACATACAGCATATAATATGAGGTCACAAAAATTGGGATAGGTCTGTTCTGGTTTTGCCTTCCCATCCACCAATCCAGCCTTACAGAGTAGCTCTGATCTGCTACTGAAATACACCAGAAAGCCCTTGCTATAGCTTACAACAGATGCATAGCACAGCCCTATCTTCTCAGAGTTTCTTTACTCTAGGTTTTTCTCTACTCAAATCTAAAAAAAAAAAATCAGTATAGTTTGAATGTTTTCTGATTTCTTAAGGATAGATAAAAATTGCCATACCCATGTTGTGAGCAGGCTAAGAAGTCGGGTAAAGAGGTTTAGCTAGGCTGAAGATTTGAAAGGAGCATTTCTGTGACAAAATTTCAGAAGTTGGACACCAGGAAAGAACATGCAAGAGAAGTCAATCGAGTCTGTTACAAGACTCAGTCACAGGAAAATATCTGATCTAAGAGCAACACAAAAAGAAAAAAACCAATGCTACACGTTGTGAAAGGTTGGAGAAAATGAATAGATTTCTTCCAAAGTCTTGTTAAACTTCATGTGGCATAATTCTTATTCTGAAATTTATTTTAATCTCAAACCTGCAATTCCATCTGCAGTGACTTCAAGCCATCAAATCTTCCATCTTTTCTACTCACAGAAACTTCAGCAGCTGGAGAGGGCGTACCTGGAAGACCTACAACAACAGCAGCTCCCAGGAATAACTTTCCTGGTTTCCAAACAGGTGCTTTTTTGCTCCTGCTGTGCCCTGCACTGCAAGTACTGTCAAACACCATAGGTGATTTTTTTCAGGACTACATCATTCCTTAGAACTCCTCCTTAAAATTTATTCTTTGTGCTGGCACTGCTCATCAGATCCCCAAAACAGATGGCATGCAGACCTCCTTTCCCACCCTGCTAATCAAAGAGTGTTTTATTCCTTGCGCCACCTTGCCCCTTTCATATGTACTCTGTAGCACCTTCAGTGTAGAAATGATCTTTTGTTCTCAGTATAGAACACCGGAAAAGGTACAGATTTTTTACAGCCTAATATAAAAGGTACAGGTTTTTCCTTGCAAAAGGATTTATGTTTCTTATGAGATGTTCACTTAGTTTTCATTTTCTCTGTTACAAAATAACTACAGTAAATGATGTGAAAACACACTCATCTAAAAAGAATAATTGAAAGTGAAGGTTCCATTGTAGCAATAAGAAAATAAAGGAACTAGAGCTTGTGATCATATCAATCAGTTTAGAGCACTAGATTATGTTTTTTATTGGAAAAGAACTTGCAGCTGAATAGCTCAACTAGCCAGCGATAAGAAAATAAAGGAACTAGAGCTTGTGATCATATCAATCTTAGTTTAGAGCACTAGATCATGTTCTTTGTCGGAAAAGAACTTGCACCTGAATAGCTCGACTAGCCACTAAAAGACCCCACCAGAATTTTATATGGAGTGTCAGTAACTGTCAAGCAAAGTCAGTGAGAAATTCCTTGACTCATGAATGTGCCTGAGAATTACACACGGTACAAGAGACACCCAGCATGGGAAGGCAAGGCCTGAGTTCGACCAGGCCAGCACTAGAAACAGCACAGCACCAACACGCAATCCTTGCAGCTAGTGTTAGCCAGACTGAGGTCCTGCCTGCCAGAGAAGCAAACACCAAAGGCTTGCAGGTGTGAAGACAACATTCACAGCAAAAGGAGACCAACTGCATGAAATCCAGGGAGATGCTGCTACTGCAGGGGGAAAAAAAACCACCCACCCACGAAACACAAACCATTGTGCATTGCCTTTATGACACCAAGACTGTGAAGATTGTCTCCATGACAGTCACAGCTCTGGAAAACCATCTCCCAAGCAGTCAGACATCAAGAAAAAAAACCCAAACACAAACCCTCCCCACCCACGAAACACAAGCCATCGTGCATTGCCTTTATGACACCAAGACTGTGAAGATTGTCTCCATGACAGTCACAGCTCTGGAAAACCATCTCCCAAGCAGTCAGACATCAAGAACAGCAAAACTCCCAGGAGAATTGCCAAAAGAATGAGGAGTGACAAAAACAGAGGACACTGATTTAGAGCCTTGCCACAATCAAAACTAAACCAATCATCTTATTGTTGCCTGACTACAGTGACATTGAAGTCCCTGGGGAACATGCAGATCCAGCCGCTATGTCCTAACAACCTAATCACTTACCGCCCACACATTGCACTGGATACCTCAAATTACTAGAGCATTGTTATTCTGCCCGCTGCTTATAGGATTAAAGTGTG
>NW_010407218.1:535-779 GCF_000710305.1 Buceros rhinoceros silvestris | reverse complement strand
CCCCAGCAGCCCCTGCCCGTGCACACGCGTGTCCCCATGGCGGGTGCCCTCTCACCGATGTTGGGGGTGACGATGGTGAAGGGGCTGAGGTAGGTCTGGGGCATGTTCTGGGCCAGGGCGCTGGCATAGTCATCGAAGTGCTTGAGCAGCCAGGCCGTGCCACCCTCCGTCTGCTGGATCAGCTCCCAGTGCCGCTTGTTACTGGTGTCCAGCAGAGCGCTGCCCACCCGCAGCCAGCTCTGCC
>NW_010407218.1:0-203 GCF_000710305.1 Buceros rhinoceros silvestris | reverse complement strand
CCACCCATGAGGACACCCATCACCGTGGTGTTGGTTCTCCTCCACCAACCCACCTTACCCATGCCAACACCCATCACCCTGGCGCTGGTTCTCCTCCACCAACCCACCCATGACAACACCTATCACCCCGATGTCCATCCTCCCGCACCACCACCCGCACACCCATCATGGCAACGTCAAGTCCCTCCTTCCCCCAGCACCCC
>NW_010407217.1:570-804 GCF_000710305.1 Buceros rhinoceros silvestris | reverse complement strand
ATCCCGGCCTCGGGCCCCGTGGCCTGGTGTGACCCCGCGCTGAGGCCTGCGCGCACCCCCCGGAGCCGGGATCTGCCCCCCGCCCCGGGCCCAGGAATAAGCCGGCTGAAGAAGTGCTGGGCGGCCGCGGAGAGCTGGATTTTAACCCGAGGGGTTTTCCTGGGCTGTCCCTGCCGAGTGCCCGGCTCCTGTGGAAGGGCTGAGCCTTCCCGCTCCCCTCCGCTCACGTTAGGT
>NW_010407217.1:0-265 GCF_000710305.1 Buceros rhinoceros silvestris | reverse complement strand
GTAATTCCCTGCCTGCCCGGGCTCCTTCCCCCCCGTCGGGCTCGGGCACCCTATAGCTGCCTCACCTGGAAGCCAGAGCCTCTCGCAGAGCCGCTGTGTGTTTTCTTTAGGATGAGCTTCACTCCCGGGAGGAGACGCGGGGGAGCCAGGCCACCGTCTATAGGTTCTACCAGCACCTGCGCTGCCGGCAGGGCTGGGTGCTGGATCTCATCGACGCGCTGCGCCAGAACAATGCGGGGCACCTGGCCGACGAGCTGCAGCACGT
>NW_010407216.1:1291-3998 GCF_000710305.1 Buceros rhinoceros silvestris | reverse complement strand
ATTTATAATCTACTGTTATTTTATAATTACATGTGGGATGTGATAGGTGCTGAAGGAGAAAATATCGACACAGTTGTGATTAAGCAGCGATCTAAGATTTATTAACAGTGAGGGGTAGATTTTTGTAGCGGCACTTAATCTCTAACCAGTTTAAAAGTAACAGGGTGACCCGGTCAGATATGTTACAATCAAATAGTGACTCTGAAAATTACAAGATTCACACTAACTTATGAAGGATATCCTTTATTTATATATATGTGTGTGTGTATGTGTGCATATGCATATGCAAAACACACACGCAGACATGGTCAAACATACACCCATCCACACTGGTGGACAAAGAGAGGCCATATAGTTAAAATTTCAATGGACGATTACTGAGTCTCGAGAAGTCTGACTTTGTCCTGGCCTTTTTGGACACTTTGTACCTGAAGAGTGTCCTGACTCAGCGGAGATGCTGGACCCAGACCACTGTGGTCCAGGAGAGGGCAAAGGGTCTCACTTTAAGATTGCTATTTATAGGGTCTGACATCATTGACTTTCATCAGATATATTCACACTCTGGGCCACCTCAAATGTTGAAACAATTGTTGATTTCTGATGTTTGGTATCACACACACACACCCCCCTCTGTTGGCCTTGACTCGAGTACAGATGTACCAGGTTATCATGAGCCAAGTACAGATGTACCAGTCTATCAGGAGGTGACAGTCTCCCAAGGGCAGGGAGAGCAGTACAAGGCTGGGAAAGCAGGGCCAGGACACCAATGAGGCGCCATCGCGTTCTGTTTCACCATCCTTCTCAATCCATGCCTGATGCAGCCTGGACTGTGTTGTGGCCTAGGGAGCAGGAGCAAGAGGTGTGAGGGAGAGAAATCGCTTCAAGGTTTCAAGTCGGCTTCAAGTGGCAGGGGGACCATACCACCACAATAAGTTCTAAGTGGTTGTTAAAAATTGTCACTCTTCTGGTTTTGTCCTTTTTACTGCTGGAGAACAACAAAGATTTAATAGTGTTAATTAGATAGTAAGTGAACAAATGATCAATCAAAATTGATTTCTTAAACATTGCCAGCATGCAAAAAAAAAGTCAGTAAGAGCCCTGGGTGGTTAGGCATTAAGAGAATCCCTTAGCATATACTCCTCATCCATCTGCTTACTTACTGCATTGTTTTAAAGAGCAGAGAGCACTTCTCAGTGAAGATGAGGTATAGAGATTGGATTTCTTAATTTGTTTCAATTTGGTCAAATTCATGGAAGAAATAAAAATACTTTCCATACATTTGCTGCATGTATATTCTCCCCAAACATACCTATCATATTTCTCTGTCTTTAACCTACTAGGCACTTGTAGCTATATTCTATGCACTCCATTCTTTCAGTACACTGGCCACGCAATAGAAAAATTCCCCTGGCACAAAGTCTTATTACAGCAGCCAGACATACTAGTGGGTACTAATCTGCATCTAACATTACTTAGATTCAAATAACATTCAAGTAAACAGGCTTAGGTTCCAAGTTCCCTTCCTCCTAGTCATTAGTGGCCCAATTCCAAATATGTTGATGGAAAAACCCTGAAGAGCTTTAGTAGTCCTTGGAATCACCTGTCAAATAACCACATTATAAATCCTTTTCTTTTTTACAGTCTCTTTCCTTTTGACCCAGCAGTAGAAAAACAGGCTATTCTAAATGCTTACCACACACAGTATATATTCTGTGGAGGGAATGAATCTACATTTCAGGTACATAACCCTGGGGTAAATAGAAGGGATAGAGCTCATTAGCCTGTATATGTTCATCGAGAGATGAAGGAGATATTGATTATACCTTCCATCTATCAGAGAAGATGCAATTTAAGGTGAAATCCCTTAGCCAATGCATTTAGAAAAGTCAAAAACCTGTGGAAGATGATGCAGACCCCTTAATTTAGGTATCCCCCTCTTTCCTTTGGCAGTATATGAAAGAGTTCTGTGGCTGTAGCTACATGAGATTCAGGCTATCTATTCAGAAACAATATCTAGGGTTAACTCACAGCATGGTTGACTCTTTAGTAACAGAAGATGTGGATGGACCTATGACTTTTTCTATTGCTTTGCGATTAGAAGACTGACTTCAGAAGTGCAGACCTCAGCTGCAGGATCTCTACATGTGGGTAGTGAGGTAAAACCACTGTCTCCTGCATCCATGGCATTCTGTTAGGAGCAACCTCTGTCCTCTAGACTGTTCTGTTTGGGACTGCTAACTGTTCTGGTCACCATCTCTTAAAGCTGGTCACTGCATTTTGTTTAAAAAAAGTTATAGAGCTTAATTCTCATTTGGCTTTCACAGCCTTCATTGCAAAGTTCATTCATCTAAAGGCTCACAAAATTTGAAACACTTAGGAGGAAAAGGGCAAAACCATCTACCTCGTCTAAGATCCCTAAAGAAAAGACAAGAATCAGATGTCCTCTTTGCCCCATTCCTCCTCCTTGATTCTTGTATTCCTGGTGACACAGTGAACAGAGGGTCCAATATGCCGGGCAGACCCTCTTCATAAGGAAGCCTGCTGCCTCCCTGGGGCCTGGGTTAAGGACATCACTAGGAAACTTCCTACTCTGGTACAGCCCTTGGACTGTTACCCATTACTGCTCTTCCATATAGATGAAGAAGAAGCTGCGACCCATAATCCAAGAGCTTTCAAAAGAGGCTTCAAGACCTTGGGACCGTTTGTG
>NW_010407216.1:0-930 GCF_000710305.1 Buceros rhinoceros silvestris | reverse complement strand
AAGACGTGTCTTGGTGGTGGGTGTTCCCGCCACAATTTTGGATGCTTCAACAATTAGATGGTCTACCCAACGCCAGGCTTGCTGGTATCAGATCGGATTCACCCTGCTAAAGGGGGAAGAGAGTCTTTGTTTGGGAGCTTGTGGGAATCATTGACAGGGCTTTAGACTAGACTTGAAGGTGGAGTGGGATAATATTAGGCTTGCCTGTGACAAGCTGTGGGATGACATGACATGGTTAGAAGGGCAGGATGCAAATGAGAGTCCTCAACCTGTTGCTCTGAGCCATGCTGGGAACACTGCAGCACAGTTGTAAGTCTTAAAGAGATGAGCCAAGTGTTTCTGAGGTAACAGAAGCAACATCAGTGCAAGACAGAGCAACATCAGTGAAATATCTCAAAGGAATTAAGGGGTGTTTCTCCAAGAGAGTGAAACAGCCAGCATGGCTTCACCAAGGGCAAGTGCTGCCTGACCAACGTAGTGGCCTTCTATGATGAAGTGACTGCAGTGGTGAACAGGGCAAGACTTTGTATATCCTCAGAAACTACATAGTCTAGACATGTCTAAAAACAGCCAAGCTCAAACATGGCTCAAACTCCAAAAAGTTGCTAATCCTCTAAGTTTCTGGAAACACCTCCTCCTGTAATTTTTCACTGAGGATAGAAGTTTAATACACTGACAGGTTCAAAATCCCCAGAAAAATATGCCAATAATCTTTCTTATCTTTTAAATTAGACACAGAAATAAAACCACACACTGTGGACGTCAGGGATGCCTGTATTACAGACTGTCCTTTTCATTAGCAAACAAACTAAAAAATCTCCAGAACATACTCTAGATCCTCCTGATGGCAGGGAGTCTTTGGGCTGATGTAAGAATGACGTTACTATTGCTGTTTTTCCACTGGAGCAAACTACTGGTAGTAGGACAATC
>NW_010407215.1:0-7280 GCF_000710305.1 Buceros rhinoceros silvestris | reverse complement strand
GAAACAGCCCCCCTTCTCAAACCGCAACAATTCAAAACAACAAAACCACAACCACATCATCAAGTAAATTAGAGTGGGACAGAAAAGAGAACAAGATCTCAACTACACCTTTCCTCCACCCCTCCTTTTTTCCCTGGGCCCGGCTTTACTATGCCCTCCACACCCTTAGTGCTGGAAGCTGGAGTGGGAGCACGGGGAAACACAGGATGGGAGGAGCAGTCATTTAGTCATTTTTAACCCTCTGCATGAGGTTCCAGCTGCTTGCTCCACGGCATATACTCCTCACAGGTTTCTTCCAACCTCATGGCATTCCCCCCACAGGAGACAGTCCAGCACGAACACCTCTAGTCCACATTGAAGGGCCTGCTTTGGGTTCAGCTCTCAGCACTGGGCCAACCTGGCACCAAACCTTTCTCAAAGTCACCACATTTTTCAAGAGGTTCAGTCTGCTCCTCTGCCAACCATCTCTCTCTCTCTCCCTCCAACCCATCTGTGCCTCCCGCCAGCGTTCGATGAGTGTTACGTTGCCACAGACCGAGGATAATATTGCTGTCCACCCATGTATTCAGCAAACTACTCTTGGCTACCTTGGCAGCCGTGGAGTTGTCCTCTCTTCTTCCATCCTAGCCCCTCAAAAACAAAAAAGAGAGCTGGAAAATGAAAGGTGTTTCCCCCCTTAAACAGGCTTATTCACAGAGGTGCTGATTTATGCAGCCTGGGCCAGAGGTGGGGGCAGAATTTGAGCCAGAGGTCTCCCCCTTGGGGAGGGGTCTCACACAGACCATGCTAGAGGCTCCACCCTCCACTACCGAAACCATACCAAAGCAAAGGCAGCAGCCTCTTCCCCTGCAGCTGGAAACTGCACCAAATCCTAAATCACAACAGTATAGACAGATGGAAGAAAATAACCCCAGCTTTTGGTCAAGACTGGTTAGATTTCACTAAGTGTCATGTACTCTTGCACAACATTATTCATTTTAGAGTGGTAATTTGTAAAAAAACCTGGGATTAAACAGTATATAACAGAAATTATTCTTTTCCTAGCAGATGAAAGTCCCAAATATGTCTCAGTGAGTTTGTGCAGGTGTTAATTTTTGTGATATTATGTTTGGGTTTTGTTACTAGTTCTTTGGAGTGGGGGGATGATTGCTTTGAAACCCCCGGAGAGAACCAGATGACAGAGTTTCAGAAAAGCTAAGAACCTTTCTAAACAAATACACTCCCTGCAGAGAGAATCGGAGCTGTTGATCTTCTCAGCAAAAGCACTACCTAAATGTAGCCACAGTTAATTACATACTGTTGACAAGAGACACCTAACACACCGTGCATTTTATCATCGTGCAACAGCTACAAATGACAAGTTTTGACAAGTGTCTATCTGTTGTTTCCAGAATTTGCATTGAATATGACAACTGTACTTTAAGCTATTATGCCTCAGTGCTGTTTAATAAATCATCCTTTACTTTTGAAGTTAATTCTAGTTCAGATAAACATGCCCAGATCTGCAGCTTGTGGGATATCAACAGAGGTTTCAGGTCTTAGGCAGAACATTAACACAGTGGTTGTTCCCAAAGTTGTCTAACACTTGATTAATGCTTTTATATCCATTATAATAATAGAAATGGAAGATCTTGGTTTCATGCTATAAAGTCAGTCACTTGAAGAGAATTACACAGCTGCCCTTCTATGCCATCCAGGGATGCTATCCAGGGTGACCTTGACAGGCTTGAGAGGTGGGCCTGTGCAAACCTCATGAAGTTCAACAAGATCTAGTGCAAGGTCCTGCACCTGGGTCAGGGCAATCCTAAGCACAAATACAGGCTGGGTGGGTCGAGAGCAGCCCAGCAGAGGAGAAATTCGGGGTGTTAGTTGACAAGAAGCTCAACATGACCTGGCAATACGCATTTGTAGCCCAGAAAGCCAATGGTTATTCTGCAATGCATCAAAAGCAGTGTGACCAGCAGTTCAAAGGAAATGATTCTTCTCCTCTACTCCACTCTCATGAGCCCCCACCTACAGTACTGTGTTCAGCTCTGGAGCCTCCAGCATAGGAAGGACATGGTTGGAGAGAGTCCAGAGGAGGGCTACGAAGATCATCAGAGAGCTGGAACACCTCTTCTCAGAGAACAGGCTGAGAGAGTTGGGATTGTTCAGCCTCCAGAAGAGAATGCTGCTGAGAGACCTTATAGCAACTTTTTTCCAATTCAAATCCTGCTTTATTTAGCTGGGATATGTGGATTTAAATACTGTGAAGCAGTGTATTTAACCACCAAGAGTCAAACAAGAACAGCAGAGAAGGTGATTCCAGGTCATTTAAGTTTTTAGCCTAGAGAATATAGAAGCATTCCTTCAGACAACGAACAGAGAAGATGACCACTACAAACGAGCATGTGGATTCAAGAAGACAAATGAATCTGTGCATAAAGTAGAGTTAACTTCCTGAACATTGTGGTCGGCCTAGAACATGATTTCCATGTTCCTTCTGCATATGGAATACCTGAAGTACAAAGTAACTGTCCTTAAGAATGCAGGATTATTTCTGAAACAGACGACAATGACAATACAGGGGGTAATCTCTTCATCTAACTTTTGTCAGAAGAGCTCAAGGCACTTTGGGGTTTTGTCCCAAAGGGAATTTTTGAAATGTTTATTAATAATGCTACTGTCAGAAGTATTTCTAAGATTTTTCTGACAGTATTTCTTTCCTTTCCCCGCCCCCCCTGCCCCGCTTTGTTCTGATGATTTTAAAGAGAAACTGATATTGGTGGCATAGATGACTAAGAGGCTAATATTCATAATCAGATACTCAGACAATTGGAGGAAGGGGAAAATGATAGAGATAAAATAAATGAAACATACTGATCTTCCAGGATTGTACTTTACTGCATTGCATGTAAAAAACCAAAAAAAACCCCATATACACATTGCTGAGGAATGAAGCTAGCTGTTTGTACACTGTCTTCAAAGAATGTTGTTCAACCCTGCTTACCTGGGTGTTGAATTTGCTTGAGCACTAGTGCTGGGTGTGGAAGTGAGGTAGGAAAGGCTCTAAGGACAGCCAGATAACCTTTTCAACTTGCACATCATGAATGCATTTTTGTTTTACAGTCTCATATACCTGTTATGCCATGGTGTCTTTTAATGTGGGATCTTCTACTGTGTTGCCTGTTTTGATCAGCAGTTCCTCTAAAGCGCTAAAGTCCTGCCTCATTTCTAAAGGGGCACTGAAATGGATACATTGAGCTGACTTAATAAGCACCTTGTGATTTTTATCACTGTGAAGTCATTGTAAAGGAAGATAAAACCAAAACCAAAGCAACTTGAAAAGAAGTAATACAGACAAATATATATTTTTAAAAGTCCAAAAGGATTCAGCATGATAAGAATCATCTAGCAATAATTTAAGCATAGGCAAGGAAGTCAGAGGAAAAGAGATCTCTCTTTTTCCTGTTATTCACATCCTGAGTACTTCTTTCTGGAACATAAACACGCTGTACAAAATGTCTGTAGTTCATTTCTGCATTCATATCCTTTAACTCATCCTTTTGTTGCTTTGTTGTTTCTTTCACTAGTTCTCCAGTATTATTCAAAACTAAACAACACATTTTGGCAAGGACGAAAAAAAAAAAAGAATGAAAGCCTGTGATTAAGAAACTGGCCTGCTGGTAGATTAAAAATCTTGAATACAGTGGATTTTGTTTTGAGTCATGCAGTCATCACAACACTTATGTAGCAGCAACTTATACTATGTGTAAACAGCAGTAATTAGCAGGGTTTGCACTTGCTACTAAGACAGCCTAAATGAAAAAGGCTGTCCTGCACTGCCAGGCATTCCCCTCGAGATTTCAACCGTCTTTGCTACAGAGCACCAGGTGTTACATCCTTCTAACAAAATCACACTGAAATGAGAGGTCATCTCTCATTTGGTTAGATCGTTATCTCTGAGCTTATAATTGTCATGTGCAAGTCTGCACTACCAAAATAAAAATTAGTTTCCCCAAGCATTAGCCTTCAACTTGTTCATGTATTATTTTAAAAATGTATTTAAAATGTTAATAATATTTCACTTAGACTGCAGGATGTGTTTTTTAGTTCTGGCCACGACTAGACTTATTGTCAAAAATAATCCTGTCCCAGTATTTCTGACAGGCAACAAACCCAAAACTGCTAAAAAATTTTGTTCTTGCAAGCTCTCCAGGCAGAGTGCTTGATTCAAGGTTCAGATACATTTCAGATAAGCACAGAGATTTCGATAGCAGAACTGAAACACTGAAGTATGGATCATTCCTCAATAATATCAAACTCAGTTGAAAGAAAGATATCTAATTTTTCAAAGTGCGATTTTAAGGATCCCATTTCTTGTATTAGAAAAAAAACCAGATATTTTTATATTCTTAAGCTGTTTGTGGTAAAGATTCAATTGAAATTTTGTTCAATATAGTGTGTCAGTAATCAGCACTTCCAAGTGCCTGTGGGCAATCCTTCTACAGTAGCTAATGAATGTCTAATACAGCAGCTGAATGTGACAGAGAGGTTTTGCTCTACAATGTTGGCTTTGGCTCTTTTCCCATGCACTTTTCTTTCTCTCTTTTTAATCATACAGTTGTATTTTGGAAAGATGTAAGCTAACAAGGCAAAAGGATGCACCAAAGATCTCTCTGGCACCCATGCTATAGTAACAATAGACGTAAGTTAACATGCAGTGGTAGTTTCCTAGATATTTCCATTCCTGTTTCTTAAGACAAGATCCAGGAAAAACAGAATAAGCAGCCATTTTTGAAGTCAATATTTTAAACCCCTTACCTTGTTTTCACTTGCCCAGTGTCTGTTTCCAAGGAAACAGAAGGAGAAGCCGGAACCAATGGCAAAGCAGTGATACGAGCAAATGCACTGGCTTTCAGTTGCTGGCTTCTTTCCTGTTTTTATAGCTCCTGAAGTCATAGATAATAAGGCCCTTGATAGTTTGGAACAACACAAAAAATGAATATAGTTTTAGTCAATACCTACATGCATATAAACAAAAGGGAGTTGGCAACACAGGTTGTTTTCAATATGGAGGTTTTTAGCTGGCCGTGGATGGAGTTTGAAATAGGTGAACATATGGGCCCAAGAGATAATATTGTGGCATGTAAGTCAGAGTAAATTATAGCAAAACAGTATTAAAGACTCTTCCATGAAGTACAGAACAGAGAAATAGGAACTGAATTGCAAACAATTATTTATTACTTTTCATGTGCAGATGTCTCCAGGCTAATCAGGAGGATGTTTTCTCATTTCCTCACCTTTGGTGCACCCACTGTCTAAGATAAAATATAGGAATTTATGCCAACTTGACCAGTTTAGAGTTTGTTAATTTTTCAAAGGAATTACAAGCTTGTGAATTATGTTGTAGACTGTGCTGCGTGGTGTGTACAGCATAGCAAAGTCATAACATTGCTTTTAGGATATACACTGACTATCAGCAGAACTGTTCAGACATTTTTGTGAAAAAAATGTCTTCCTGTTCAGAAAATGTTCAGAATTTGTGGAAAAAAAAAAGAAAAAAAAAAACAAACCACTGTGCTTCATCTTATTCCGTGGTTAAGGATAATTAGTTCTACACAGAATAGCTGTTTGTTATTCCCATCTCTGTATTCGGTTAAGGAAATTTATCTTGCATTATATATTACACTGCACAATTTTACAAAGTTAAGAAAAAGCTAAAACAAAGTAAATGATGGTTAAAATATGGCCAGTTTGGGGGGTTTCATGATAGTCAGTGTAGATATATATGATACCTGAACAAATATGTAAATATAAATTAATATATAAACAGGATCTTTACACTGCAACTAAACACAGAGAGGACTATTTGCTCTCAATCTGGAATTCAAATTTTGATCGTCAGGGATTACAATTGCGTAAGATCTTTTCCCTGGTTGCTAAAGGCTTAATTCTGCCTGACGTAAGAAAGCAGCAAAGATGGGGCTAGTCTTAAACCCATACACAAAATGGAATGCAAGACAACAATGTCATCTCAGCTGCATTATACTACCAAACCCCCGTGTTAATCTTTTTGTTGCGAAAGTCAGAAACAGATAGGTATCCAAGCAGCAGAAGTGCTTAAAATGGTATCTGAATCCCCACATAGCAACACTGCATAAATCCTCATCAGACCTGTTCTGCAGCACAAAAAAATCCCTGGAGCTTCATGAAGCTTCCAGCGATGCTACCACAGAGCTGTTGCTTTTGCAAGCACCTTTTCTAGGGAAGTATTGATTTGCAAGTAGCTAATAAGCATGATTCACACAATCAAGTTTCTAACTTATGGATTGCACCCTCTGTTATTTCCATTTATGATTATGTTAATTAGCCGTGCTTCTCCCACTTACGTTAATTTTTACCTATGTCAAAACACTCAATAATCATTTCTTTTAAACTCCTGTATCCATTCCCTTTTCAACTGAAAATTTTGTAAAGTTATGGTTGTATCGTACTGGCTGTTTGTAAAGGTTTCTGGAATATTTCAGAAGTTCATCCACATCCAAGAGCTTTTCAAAATCAGTTTATAGTACATATCATATTCCTTTACGTCAAGTCCCAAAGACATTGACACTTCCCTGTGAGCAGTTTGTAAAAGTAGTAACAAAGGTACTGGGGAAAGGTTCCATGTCCTGCTCTCGAGCTGGGATGCTCTTGCAGAGGAGGGTAAAATGCAAATTGCATCTCAGAATGGTGGTAATTTATACTTAAGTGGTTGGACACGCTGGCAGTACTTTTTTGTTTATAGTCATCAAATAAATAAGGGGTTTTCATCTTTCTTGACGGTCTTCAAGAAATTTATATTTTACATGAACTGGAAAGCTAAAATCTTTTAGAAATTCACTAATGCTCAAGCAGACTACACTAGCTTAGGGAGATGTATCTGGTTTATGTGCCCAGGTGCTGGCAGTGGGGTGCTATACGGCGGCCTCTGTGAGAAGAGGCCAGAGCTGCCCCATGCTGAAAACAGACACTTCCAAAAGGCTCCAACTAACTGAGCACAGAGTACAGCTGAGCCTCTCATCAAAGTTGGTGGCACTTCTAGGAAAATGTGTTTCAACAATGCTGGATAGATAGAAGAAGAAAGAACAAAAAGAGTGAGAAATAACGGAGGAAACACCAAAATCAGGAGAAGGAGATGCTCCAGGCACTGGAGAAGATATTCCCTGCAGCCCATGGAGAAGACTAGACTGGAGAAGGTTTTTCCCCTGCAGCCCACAGACAGAATCATAGAATCACAGAATCATCATCCGGCCGGA
>NW_010407214.1:283-1061 GCF_000710305.1 Buceros rhinoceros silvestris | reverse complement strand
CACAAATCTTGTCTTCTAGGGATAACACCCTGCTGTATTCCCAAACCTGTTCTCATTTTCTTTTGCTGTTTTGACACCATTAGCCTTCTGCAAGCATTAGCACACACACACTGATAATACTGTTAGTTTTATTTTGCCTGGAAAGGTACAGAACAGCCTACACTCAGCCAAATGCTTGGCTTTGCCTTTTTCCTATCGTATAATATCCTTTTGTATATAGCTCTACATGGAACTCCTTTATATAAAAACTTACCAGTTAAGGGAGGAGGGGAAAGGAAGGCAACCAATAGTTTTCTTGCCAAAGAGATATGAAGTCAATAGCCTCCTGTTTTCCTGAGAGCACGGCCAGCATGGCAGCTCATGCCTGCTCAGGCTGCCCGCTGCCCGGCCATGCTGTGAAGCTCGCTGCTCTGCAACCCAGAAGCTGGCCATTAGATACAAACCCATGGAAAGGTTGGCATGGGCCAGACAGCTGCCTGCAGAGTGCTTTGCAGTCAGCTGCTGCCTTGTGGCTTTCCGGGAAGCATGAGCACCTTGGGGCTGTTGGTCATGGCTGTGAGTTGGAAATATAAAACATTTGTAGCCCTCGGGATTAGGAGGAACAGCAGAACAGGAGGGGAGCGTGCCCTTACACTGCTGTAAGAACAGGGGCTTTCCCCAAAAAAGAGGATGCTTTTTATTGAAGCTGCAGGTGAGGAGCTGCTCTTAAGGCACCGATTTCTTGCGCAGATGGTCTCAGAGCCATTTCCCCAGCCCTCAGCAGCAGCTCACTGGGGCT
>NW_010407214.1:0-200 GCF_000710305.1 Buceros rhinoceros silvestris | reverse complement strand
ATCCCAGCCAGTAAGGCAGGTGCACATTGCAGCATCTGGAGCCCCTGGGCAGTGCTGAAAATGCTGCTGAGCATTTGCCCAGCGGTGGCATGTGGGTTTCACTTCAGTGGGTCTGAGGGCCATCATCCCAAAGTGGGGGACACCAGGTCAGCCATGGACTTCAGGGAGGGCTGGAGGCCACTTCCCACCACAGCCCTCAG
>NW_010407213.1:503-913 GCF_000710305.1 Buceros rhinoceros silvestris | reverse complement strand
CAGTGTCCGGCCCGGCACCGCCGCGAAGCCCCGGGTGTGCCAAGAGCCGGTGGCGTGGCTCATACGGCGCTGGGGCATCTCGGCACGCTGGCACCCAGCACCCGGGCACCCAGCACCCTGACAGGCAGCACTGCAGCACCCTGGCACCCAGCACCTTGGCACTCTGACACCCAGCACCCCTGCACCCTGGTGCCCTGGCATCCAGCACCCTGGCACCTTGGTGCCCTGGTACTCTGACACTAGACACCCCATCGTGCTGGCACCCAGCACCCCAGCACCCTGGCACTCTGACATCCAACACCCTGGCAGCCTGGCATCCTGGCACCCAGCATGCTGGCACCCTGATATTCAGTGCACCAGCACCCTGGCACCCAGCACACCAGCGCCCCGGCGCTCTGACATCCAGCACC
>NW_010407213.1:0-428 GCF_000710305.1 Buceros rhinoceros silvestris | reverse complement strand
GGTGGCGTGGCTCATACGGCGCTGGGGCATCTCGGCACGCTGGCACCCAGCACCCGGGCACCCAGCACCCTGACAGGCAGCACTGCAGCACCCTGGCACCCAGCACCTTGGCACTCTGACACCCAGCACCCCTGCACCCTGGTGCCCTGGCATCCAGCACCCTGGCACCTTGGTGCCCTGGTACTCTGACACTAGACACCCCATCGTGCTGGCACCCAGCACCCTGGCACCCTGGCATCCTGGTACCCTGGCACCCTGAAATCCAGCCCCCCCAGCCTGCTGGCACCCTGGTACCCTGGCATCCAGCACCCTGGCACCATGGCATCCAGCACCTCAGCACCGTGGTACTCCAACACCCAGCACACCAGCACCCCGGCACCCAGCACTCTGGCACCTAGGCATTCAGCACCCCGGCACCTTGGCATCCT
>NW_010407212.1:0-815 GCF_000710305.1 Buceros rhinoceros silvestris | reverse complement strand
CTGCAAAGAGTCTCCTCAGCTCCGCAGCCCTTCCAGGGGCTTTGCTGGAGACCTGTGCTGCACAACGGCCCCAAAGCCGTGGGCTGATCCTCTGGGCCACGGCCCAGGGTGCCCGTTTTACCGGCATCACCGTTGTTCACGGAATCACAGACTGGCTGGGGTTGGAAGGGACCTTTAAAGGTCACCTGGCCCAACCCCATCAATTAACGGAAATTAGGGGAGTTGTTTCAACCAGGAGATGCTGGAGGATCCTCCTGCCGCGTCCAAGGGCAGCTGCAGCCTCCTGGGGCTTGCGGGGAAATAAATCCCCCCTGCACGTGGAACTGGGGTGTTTTAGGGGGGTCTGTCAGCCACGCTCCCAGGCTGACCCCATCTACACCCTCCCCATGGCCAACGATGCCAGGGGAAAAAAAAGCCGGTGCCTGTTTGTGGCAGCCCTCACGCCGGTCTCTGTCGTTAGAAGAGTTAATTACCACTCCCGCTCTCCCTCCGTTTCGAGGCAATTATAAACAGAATGAATCATTATGCGGCTGCTGATCATCGTCTCATTCCGCAGCCCCCAAGCGCTCCGGCGCCTGCAGTGTCTCCCCCAGTAATATTTTTTTTTTCGGGGCACCGGAATGCCCAAAGCACGAGGATTGGGGCGGGGGTGGGGAACCACCCAGGAAATGGTGGAGGGTTCCGGGAGGTATTTTTGCTGCCCCAGAGCAAGGTCACTGCTGACATGATGAATACTGAGCTGCTCACGTCCCAGTGATGAAAAATTAATGAAATTCTTCCCCTTCCCGTCCACAGAAGCTCCATCAGCTGCAATT
>NW_010407211.1:4903-5105 GCF_000710305.1 Buceros rhinoceros silvestris | reverse complement strand
GCCCAGAAGTGCTCGGGAGTTGCCCAAGCGGCGCCTGGGTTTTCACTGCCTCTGGGGGCCACTGGTGGTGTGTAACACATGGCTTAAGCCACGCGGTCCCCTCCACTGAGGGGTGAGCTCCCGGGGAGCTCCCTGCGCTCTCAGTCTCCCGCCTGCCCTGCTTCTCTCCTGGGAAGGTGCCTGTGCTGCAGAGCTCCGTGGC
>NW_010407211.1:0-4657 GCF_000710305.1 Buceros rhinoceros silvestris | reverse complement strand
TCTCTGACGGGCACAGCACAGAGACAGAAGCTGCTGCCCTGGGACGCCTGCGGCTGGCGAAGCCCCCAGTGTGACAGGACCTTGGGAGACAAAAGCATGTGTGAGGGTGCTCCTGCACCATCCCCCCACGGGGAAGGGGAGGTGTGGTGTGCCCCGGAAGGGGCTCCAGCGGAGAGGCCGAGGAGCCTGGCTGTTAGTGCGGTGCTGGTTTGAAGAGCTGTGCTCCTTGGGCAGCGTGTGAGCAGCCGTGACCCTCTCTGTGCCTTTGATGCACACAGGAAGGTTTCCTGACCCCCGTCTTTGCCAAGGATGAGCGGAAGCGCAGGAGGCCCTATGAGTTTGAGATGGACAGAGATGCCAAGCAGAGGAGCCTGGAGCAGCTAGCAGCAGCCCACGTTCACCCGCCCATCGTGCTGAACGGCTGGCGCGACGCAGCAGTGGACTTGTCCAGAGCCTCTGATGGGTCCTCAGGGAACTCCTCTCCTTTCCCTCTGAACACCAACATGCCCAAACTGGGGACCATGAACACCCTCCAGGGCTCCCTGGGCATGGACTTGTCTGGCATCCTCCAGGCAGGGTTAATCCATCCCGTCACGGGACAAATTGTCAACGGCAGCCTCCGAAGAGACGATGCTGCCATGAGGAGGAGACGGGGCAGGAGAAAAAATGTAGAAGGGATGGACCTCATCTTCTTGAAGGAGAGGCCTCTTCCAACCCGGCTGCAGGTGGGTTGATGCTCCCCCCTTTCACATGGCCCCAGTGGAGTAGCACAACTTGTCTCATGGTCCAGCTCTACCCTCCAAGCTCTGCTGCCCGTGACAGTGAGGGACCTCCTCCAGCACAGCTTGGCTTGTGCTGGCGCAGGCAGGAGCCGATGCTGCTCCAGGGAGGACAGGGAGTTTTCCCGCTGGCTCACTGCACTCTGTCTGGAGTGTCTGAGTCCTGCTAACTGTTCTCAAATTCCCACCTTAGAGGGTCCCTGGGAACAGGAGGACAGGTCCTTGACTGCACTGGTGCTGTGGCCAAGAGCCTGTTGCACACTTTCTCCTTCTACCCTGGGATCCACCCAGGGCCCTGGGAGCAAGACTGGTCCCTCTAGACCACTTGTAGGAGTGATCTGGGGGAAGTTGGTCCTTCTGGTGATTAGGGTGTTTCCCGGTGAGTTCAAGACAGCTCCAAGTTCTCTGCCCTCCGTGCCACCAGTGCTGGAAGTGCCACTGAGTGGAAGTGTAATGCGGTGGTGGGTGGTGATTTGAGGAACAGGCACTGGGAATATGTGCATTCATCTGTGTGGTGGAAGCAATGACCTGCTTTGGGACCTCTGCTTCTTGGGGTGCACATGCATCACCACGTGCTGCTGACAGCTTTCCCTGTCCTCCCTTCATGTCAGGACGTTCAGGAAGATCAGCCACAGCCCCCCCAGAACAGTCCCCTCCCTGATGGGCCGGTTGCTGCTACCTCAACCCCACAGCCCGCCCCAGCTGCAGGCAGCCATGCAGAGAAGGCTGTCCCGAATAAGAGTCTCCTCGACTGGCTCCGTCAGCAGTCCGACTACACCCTCGACGTTCCTGGCTTTGGCACAGTAAGGCTGGCCTGCGGTGGCTTGTGGTCGTGTGTCTGCCCGGTGTGTTGTGCTCTGGGTTAGGTTTTCTGCAGTTGCTCTTGAGTTCAGGGCTTCCACAAAGTGTCTCAAAATGCAGCATTTCTCCCCATGCTGTGGCTTGTGGAGTTCATCAGGGCTATCTGGGAGGTTCCTCATGCGTTTGGGGGCGGCCACAGTTCCCTGTACAGCAGCGAAAGACACTTGCTGAGCTGCGTCTTCCTTCCCCAAGGTCCAGTCTCCAGCTCCAGCGCATCCACCTGACCAATGCAGTTAGTCCAGTGTCTTCCAGAAGCACCAGGGATGGGGAGAGAAGTTGGACGAGGGGGTTGGGGTCTGTCTGTGTTGCTCCCTGTTGACGTGGGGTCATTTTAGGCAGCGCTGTCGTATTAAATAAGGTTCCCAGACAAGAGGAAACCTCCTCACTTTAAAAACTTGACTGGAGTGGCTCTCGCAGGCTGCGAAGGCTGCGGGTGCTGTCAGAAAGCAGAGTGGGCTGCAAAGTCTGTCTGATTCTTCTTGCCATCTCACAAGCACCCACCTCTCACTTCCAGAGGTTGCTTTGCTCCAGGTCACACCTTATTTAGCCTATGAGTCCACGTGGTGGGCAGAGGACAGGCTGTAGAGGAGAGTAGGAAGAAATGTGGTGGTAACACGAGAGACTGTGTATCTTGGTCCTGGAGGACTGTGTGCCTGAGGCAGAGGTTCCCAGAGCTGTTCGAGGGGAGATGAGGAGCACAGCGTTTCCTCGGGCAGGATGGCCCTTGCCATTCACAGCCCAGAGGTATGCGCAGCTCTGTGCCCAGAGCCAGCTCGCGGCAGCCCTGCAAGAAGCAGTGAGATGGTGGAGCAGGCGTGGAGGTGCCTTCCCACTCCTTTCCTTTATCCTTGCCTTCCATGGGGGCTTACGGGCCGTGTCTGGCCATGCCACTGGTCAACCCCTTGCTCCCAGCAAGCCCCCAGTGCCCTGGGCCAGCCCTGCAGGATCTCTCCAGGTGGGATGGAGCAAAAGCTGCTTTGGGGCACTGCAGCAGCTCAGCGTGAAGGACAGAACAGGCTCAGGGACAGTAGTTCAGTCAGTGCTGCACCCCTGCAGGCAGTGTCCCGGATCTTGGGGCACGCAGCGGGAGTGCAGCAACTCGGCTGTAACGCTGTTGGCTGTGGCTCTGAAGGGCGCTGACACCAAAGAAATGTGGCGCAGCAGCTCTGTGGTGGGAAGAGCTGAAAGAGGAGTGAAGCAAAGCGCCGATGAGCTGGTGAGAGGGGGGGAGCTGTGTCAGAGGGACGCGAGATGGCACACACAGACCTGTTCCCTCTCTTTCCCAGTTGTAGTTAGCGCCCCGATGTGCCTGTGTGAACTGGCAGCAGGTCACAGCTCCGGGACTGGAGGGGAGTTAGAAGGGGCTGGAGCAGTCCAAGTGGGGTGCACCGAAAACCCCTTTAGAGCGACAGAACTCAGCTGTGCTCACTGCAGAGCTGGCCCTGTGGCAGGGACCAGCTCGTGCTTCTCCCGCTGCTCCCGCCCGAGCCTGCAGGGACCCTCTGTCCCCGGGAGCTCATCCTTAAGCCGTCCAGGGTCATTAAGCTGTCTAGTCTCATTAACGTTGTCTTGTTTGCACTCCAGAGTTTTTCAGACAAGCCCAAGCAGAGGAGGCAGCGCTGCAAGGACCCCAGCAAGCTGGACGTTAACTCACTGACGGGAGAGGAGCGGGTGCCTGTGGTACATAAGGGTACCGGCCGGCGGGTAAGCGAAGGCCTGTTCCATGCTCTGCCCTGGGTGTCCTGAAATGCTTAGCAGCCCCCCAGCCACCTGAGGGGAGATTCAGTCCAGGGGAGCCTGAGGAAGGGACTAAAGTCTGGAACATGTCGCTGATCCACATTATCCTGTGACATGTGGGTGCCTGAGGGGACACAGAGCTGCAAAATCAGTGACTTTGTGTGTGGAGTAAGGGAAGTCGGAGTGCTCACCCTCACTGGGGTACCCAGACCGCTCAAGGGCCAAGGGACTCAGCCGTTGGCTTTAAAGCCACCATCAGCACAGCCCTGGCTGCTGCTGCCCGGTCCAGGTTTGGGTGTTCCCGTTGAATTCCCTGCAATGTGCCACAAACTGTAACACCACCGTGCAGACACCTTTGTTCAGTTCCTCCTTACGAGGAGCAGGCGGAGCACCCCAGCACCAGCACCCGCCCAGCGGCTGGGCCTGCGGCGGGGGCAGGGTTTGAAGAGCTTTTTCTTGCTTACTGAGCCTGGATTCACTTGTCTGCAGTTTAATCTCCAGCGCACTGATGTTCACCTCTCTGAGCGAGAAGGGACGTTCAGGGATACTTCACCCAAATTCAGTTCCCGAACACCCCCAGGACTGCACTAGGTCAGCAGCTCACGTGACACTAACCACATCTAAAGCCTAAACTAAAGAGTAAGGCAGAGAGAGGCTCTTTCAGCCACATCTGCTTCCCTCTGTGACAGCCACACTGGCCGCTGGAGACCTGGGTGCACTGGTGGCTCTGTCCGGTTCTGAGCATGGCTTTTGTAGAAGCTCTTGCCCCATTGCTTGTTCACGGGGAGGGCGATGGGACGGGCCACAGGGGCTGAACCTGCTGATTCTTCCTGAACGGTGTGTCTGGAGGCAGCAGCACATACCGAGTCCCACAAAGACGCGTAGCAGGAGAAGAGCCTCTGCCTGGCCAAAGCACGGAGCTAGGGGAGGTGTAACCATATTTCTTGTCTGATTTTACCTAACTCTCTCTGCAACGGAGGTCATCCTTCTGCTGTGTTTTATAGTTAGGGGGAGCCACGGCACCAGCATTGAAGGAATTGCCAAGGTGGCTTGATGCAAACTTGGAGTATGCTGTTGCAGCTGACTGGGCTGACATTGTTAAGCTTTCAGTAAGTTAGAGCTTTTGGAGCAATCTGTATCATGTCATCTGCTCTTTCCCCTCCCCATCCCCACAACCTTTCTCCAGTGAGGGTCCGGGAGCTGCGAGGCAGGACCACGGCTGCGCGGGGGGGGATGGCCGCTGGGCCGGCAGCACCGGGAGCGCCTGGGCAGAGGGGCGG
>NW_010407210.1:13779-14831 GCF_000710305.1 Buceros rhinoceros silvestris | reverse complement strand
CTCCCCCTATCCCAGTTACACAGGCTTCGTGTCCTCCTATTAACCCTGTGGAGAGAGGACAAAAGCTAAACTATGATCCTGCTCTGCTTCCCCCATCCCAGTCCCAGCTACATAAGCTTCACATCCTCCTGCTAACGCTGAAAGGAGAGGAGAACAAGAGCTGCTGATGATTGTAAGGCCTTGCTCTGCTTCTCCCCACCCCCTCTGCCAGCCCCATCCCCCACTGCAGCTCCCATAGACTTCTATCCCTCCCATTAACGCTGAAAGGGGAGGACAGGAGCTCTGATGGGTTTTTCTCAGGCTTACTCTGTTTTCTCCCCCCTACCAACCAACACCGGCTCCACAGCCCTGCATAAGTGCAAAGCAGGCATCTGGCTCTACGAGCTGCGCGGCTGAATGCCCCTTTTCCTCTTAGCTCCGCAGCCCTGCCAGAAAAAAACCCTGATTCCCCTCGTTTTGCTTATTCATGATAAGGGGTTGGTAGTGTGCTTTTTAAAACGTGCGATCGCTTCGTTTTAGAAGCATCTGTGCCTTACAAATGAGGTTTTTTTCTTCTGACATCTCGAATGTAGCTCCTCATCATAATCTCTTGAAGTGCTCCATTTTTGCCCTTAAAGTTCTATTTTATTACCTCTTCTGGATCAGTGAAGGTCGGTTTAACCCTTTACATATAAAAAACCCCTTATCTCGATGAAAATCAGCAGCCACTTTAGGAAAAGGTTGCTTTTTTCTTTACTAATTCATGGTTATATTTTATTGAGTGAGGGTTTTTTTCCAGCCCAATCTTGCTGCATGCCGAAAGAAGTGTGTGCTTCAGCACTGATTAAAGTCATGTATGAGTTAATGAGAAGCTTGCAGAGTATGTGAAGCAAGAGAAAATCTTTAACCAGCTCTGCTGTTCCTTCTACATACCACAAACTTGTAAGCTGTAACCAGAAGGTGGATTGAATATGTGTAAAATGCTGCAGTAGGAGACTCATAATTGCATCGCAGGTGGATGCTTGCTCAATTAATGTATTATTTTCAAAATACCTTGAAGCTGGGTGGATTTG
>NW_010407210.1:13256-13707 GCF_000710305.1 Buceros rhinoceros silvestris | reverse complement strand
ATATTAGTTTGATGATTCTTTGGAGGTGGGGGGGTTGGGGGGGGGGGGCGGGGTTTAAGTGTTTTGAGACTTCATACATTGAAATCCTGGGGTGAAAGATGCCACAAGCCTACAAAGTATTATTTTCTGGATTTTTTTTTTTTAAATGCACTTTTTTTTTTCTTCCTATGCTGCTTCCCAGATTAATAGATTGGAAACACAGAAGGGAATCTCAGGTGCTGGAGGAGCATTAGTAGTGGTGCCAACATTCTACTTGTGGGACTTCTAATTTAAGAATCGTATTGTCATCAGGAATAAGATCGAGGCTGAATCCTGCTTGCATTTAGGCCGAAATATAAAATACTCTTTGGAAGGAGTCCCCAGTGAACACTGAGAGTAATTAAGTAAAAATAAAACCTTTTGCTTCAGCCCCCCCCCCCTCCTTTTACCACAGAAAAGTAAGAGCGGCACT
>NW_010407210.1:399-13136 GCF_000710305.1 Buceros rhinoceros silvestris | reverse complement strand
CCCCCTCCTTTTACCACAGACAAGTAAGCGCGGCACTGTTTTCATTCCACCATTTTCATTATGTGTCCTGATATTTCTTAATTGTGTGTTGCATCTTAAATCCTCGAGTGACTTATAATGTCTGTGCTTTGGGGATATTTCTAGGCTGTACCGTTGAAGAAGTCATCTCGCTGTGTCCCACAAGGCACTATTGAGCAGTCTTTCTCGTAATAAGGACCAAACTACTTAGAGCTTTGCCTTCCCAAACACCTATTTTTTTTCCTCTAATTTTCATACTTAATTGGTAAATTCCTTCTTCCTTACATTAGGCAAATATTTATTAGTTCTGGCTGGATTTTTTTCACCTTTTTAAAAGGGCAGAGCCTTGTCGCTGAGCCGATCGCTTCACACCGCATGGAGGAGGTGCCGTAAACCAGGAGTGAAGGAGAGTTGTCTTGTGCTGGGAACGACAATGCTGGTTTTTTGAAAACAATACTATGGGAACTGGAAATGAAAGAGACGTTTTTATGCTGGTGGGAACTTGTAATGAGGCTGAGAGAGGATGTGATGTCTCAGAAAAGCAATCGTTACGCGGGAAAAAGCCGGCCTTTATCATCCATTTGTGAAAGTTCTTGGGCTGAGTATTCTTTTGGGGAACTGAAATCTGGCTCCAGTGTGTTTATGGACATCTGTTGAATGGAATTTTAAAAAGGCACAGATTAGAGTCGTCGTTTCTGTTGACTGTTTAAGATGATAAAATAAAATACCTGCAAGTACAGTGGTCTTGGTGTTTTTCTTTTAATGGTGAGCTGCGTGACTGGTCAGTGGTCTGTACTTCAATTACCTGCTCCTATGTGGGTTTTCCATACCTTTTTTCTCTACAGCCTCCACCCCTTTCCATTCCAATACTTTTTTTAAGTTTTATTTTTTCATGACAGGACACTCTTGGATTTTGGTGTCTCTGATATTTTTTGCACAAAGAATACAGCGATGTGGTTGAGGGGGAGCTGTTGGGTATTCCCAGAACCGTGGCCCGTTACTTACCTCTGCATCCTGCCCACCTGCCTGCTGCTGGTTCTGGGAACACCATCGCTCTGTGTCCACTGTCTCCACACAGCACTGCCTCAGCACCTCTTCCTGCGCCTCCTGTGACCCCCTGTTATTCAGGGAGGTCTTCTCTGTAATTTTCCCTCCTATTATTTTGTCTCTTTTGCAGCTTGATGTTTTTGCCATTGTTTTATATTCCAAGCGAGGATCCTGTGAATGCTTCAGCTCAAAATTTAGGTCATCTCCGATGGAAGAAGGAAGACCTAAAAAGTAAAAATAAGATTTCAGTGTGCCTTTAAAAGTGACAACTCTTCTGGAAAAATCCTCTGTATTTTGTGGCTCCAGGGACAGGGGGAACGGAAGGGGCCTTTGTGATTCCAGCATGAAAGCAAAGTGTCCTCATGCCGGTGCGGTTTCTTCCCCATGCACTTTTGTGGTCTTTTGCATTTTCACACCTGCTTGGAGTTTTAATCACTCTGATTATTCATAGATTTGCCCTGGAAAAAGAAGAGAGTGACCTCTTTCCATCTGGAGTAGATGGATTTACCATCAATACTTGTAAATGGACTTGGATGACTGAATAATGGGTTTTACGCTTAAAATTTCTGATTCTGTGATTTCATTGCACTTTAAGAGTTCCGGCCATGGTTTTTCTAACTGATAAGTTGTAGTTATACCATAGAGATTTATTTCTTGCAAATTATCTCTGAGCATTGGGCTCCCATCTCCGAAGCACTGATGATCCCCCATGAGCTGCCGAGTCATCAAAGAACATGTCTGGCCCAGGCCCGTAAGTTCAGTCTCCTTTTTCCTGTGATTATGTACAATGTCTTTTCTGACGATTTATGAAATCAACAGCCTCAAAGCAAAGCCGGGCCCTTTGGGGGTTTTGTGTTCATGCTGTTCAGCAGTCCCTCAGCCTGTGGGTATCTAAGGGGACGCAGAGCCAGCTGCTGCTCCATTTGGGTCTGTTGCCATAAGCGCAAGCTGGAATTGATAGATATCTGTTGCTATTGCTTTTCTGTTACTTTAATGGCTCAATTTAAATTAAGAAACTCGTGCATCTGTTTTGTTTGTTTTCTGCTCTTCCTAGCCACTCTCTGCGGTTTTATGTGTATTAAATGTGCTAAGCTTCATCTGGCCTAGATGTATAATAAATTCCTTAGTGAACACGGTTAAGTCCAGTTTCCTGTTAACTCGCAGGAGGTTTGTTCCTTACCTGAACCGTTCCTCCACTCAGGAGAGAAGCCTCCCATAGCCAGCGTTCACCTCAGAATCACTGGGACAAACTGAGCCTGGGCAGAAGGAGGTTCAAAATGTGAAGAGCAGTGATCTAGATTCAGTGCCCTTTGTGCTGTTCTGTCTGGAGATGTGCTCACTGTGGGACAGAGCAAGCCACCCGTCACCAAATGCACCCTCATGGCAGAGGGAGACTCCCATGGGCTCGGTAATCAAGTAGTTGTCCCACATTTCCTTAATGATGTCATACAGTGCTGCCATTTTCTGTTTCTCCGGGAATCATCCTCTCTTCAGCTTCCCAGGTTTTACAAACTGAGTTTAACCCCTGGTGATTGGAAAGACCTTGCTCGTCACCCAGGCTGTACGATAGGCAGATACGCCATCAGCTGCTGGCTAATTTATCAGGCTGCATCACAGAAGCCAGGGCCACCAGCCACAAGAATTCACGTGACGTGGAGCACAGGTTCTGCACCCAACGATGCTCGTGCACAGGCTGCATCTCCTCCTAAGACCACGGTACCACGGCAGCTGCTTCTGGTGAGTAGAACTCTTCTGATTAGTTACCAGGCTGCTCTTGGTTTGGTCTCCTGCCTAATTTAAACAATCCATCTTGTCTTTACTCAATGCAAGGTTATTTTCTACTATTAGCTCTTTTATAATGTCTTCATTACTTATTGATTACAGTTCTGAAGTAGGTGGGGGTTGAGGGGGTCTTTTTTCATTCAGAGAGTTTTGATGAATATATTTGCTGGCACCTGCAAACTCTGTCCTTGTTTCCTCCGCTCCTTCCAGATTTACTTGGAGGACCCTTCACAAAAATCTTGACTCCCCTGGTTACGGTGGGTCCTTCCTTCTACTAGACTAGAGCTTCCTGTAGGTGTTTGTCACTTCTGAGTAAGGAAGGTCTGATACCGTTCAGCTCAGTTGTTGCTTCGTCTCCTCAGCTCTCCCAGGGGTCTTGCGTGCGCTTTCAGTTCTGCCTTGCATTTTTAGTTTAGTGCAGTTCCCTACTACTTACCTTCCTTCACATCTATCCTCTTCATACCATCTGCTACCTTAAGTTTTGCTCGTCTCTGAAATTTAGTAACCATATTTTACACAGCATTGTTCTACATTATTTTCTTAAAATGTCACTAAAAAGTTCTGAAAGAACAAAGCAAATCAGAATTCACCCTTTCCATGTAGACACCTGATGAGGGAACAACTCAGTAAAGACCTTCAAATAGCTCAACACAAATGAATTTGTAACCAAAATTTTGTACATTGGTTATCCACAAGGTCTATTCTCAAATCAGCTGGGAGGGTTTTATTACTGACAGAAGTTCGGGCTATTGTTAAAGAACGCTGCCTCCTCTAGAAACTCTCTTTCTTCAGAATTCAGCAGTTCTACTAAGCTGTATTTACTTTTGAGTGAGTGTGTGGCTGTGCCTTGTCAGATAAAAGCTGCACTGCTAAAACTGTTCTGCTGAACTTAGCTCCTGACCTACCTTCGAGGCCATGTCTACAAAGGGATGATACATCAATCTCGCCTGTTTGATCTAATTACCGCTCTTTAACTATATTGAGCACGAGGACGCTCACCCCACTTTGTTATGCTGATTTATGGTATTTTCACTGTTAATCAGGTGCACAGTTCTTCCTTGTATTAATTTCCCTCTCAGAATATTCTAGGCGGTTATCCCACAGCTCAGTGTTCTGCTACTCGGTGGTTTGTTTTCACAGCATGTTGTCAGGGAATTCTCAGGAATTTGGGAACTCCATGGGTCAACCTGACAAATTACTATTCCTTTTCTCCCAGCATCCATTGATTTTTGCCTTTGCAACTTTCCTTTTTCAAAAACACTCGCAAGGCTGCATGAAGAAGAAACTGGCCAATCTGTTATGAGGCGTGTTCCTGCGAGGCCGCACACAGGCGGGAAGGTTCAGTTCTGCAGCTTCACAGAGCTTTCGTTGCTTTGATAACGGACAAAATGCATAAAGAGAAACAGTGCGATGGAATCAACCTGCTGCTGCTGCAGCTGACACCTGGTTTATTTGGAGCAGTTTACTCACTGGTGTACTGTTTCTGGGTGTAGTCAGCTAGCAGTGACCGATAGCACAGGGTACTGGTGCGGAACTGGGATGACCAGGAGCGGCAGCCAAACATCAGGATGACAAAACTGCCTTCCTGGAAACCTGCAGCTCTTGGCTGCAGAGGCAGAACCAAACCAAAGACTTCCCATTGCCGCCACCTGTGGAAGAGCATCATTCCTGATGACACCCGACTGCAAACTGGCCAGTTTTATGTCAGAGGTGTTGTCATGGGATATTTTTTTTTTTGTGTGTATCTCTTTGGAGAAGGTGCTGATCATCTGTGTCATAAAGCTTGGCAATGCATAAGAAATTACCCAGAGTTTTCCCTAGGCACAGGTCAAGAATCAAATAAGGGTTCAAGGAATAAACAGTAGAATCAGGAGAAAGGATTTATGAACAGAGAGAACAACATCTTAATGGTTGTACAGGGCCTTGGTCATCGATGCAGGTGATTTACCAGTGAGTGGACATAGAATGGTGTTACAAAACTTCCTCAGAACAAACTCTTGAGAAACTTGAGCCTGCTCTGATTTGTGCAATGTCTGTCAGAGGCAGGGAAAGATGCTGGACAGTGGGCAGGAGCGAGGAATGGAAAGACACTTTCAGTGCACGGCCAGTGAAAAAGCCTCTGCAAAACAGCCATTTTATAAGGAAAAACCACTATGATTTTATGAACAAGAGGTAATGGAGCAGATTAATCAAAGAAACAGCGTTTGACTTTATTAACAGTTCCTGCAGGTGCTGTCATGCCCCTGTGGGCTGAGGAGGATAGAGCTCAGTGAAGATCTTCAACACAAGTGTGTGAGAGTAGTTGGACTTAGCAAAATAAAATTAATAAAACAAGAAACATTTAATCTGAAATGCCTTGTAAACTTTAAATAAACTCAGAATGCATCTGTCTTCACCTGTGTGATGCGCTTAACATGCTCCCTCATCTCTCCTGGAACTGGCTGTTGCAGGGAAGTCCTCCAAGTAACGTTGAAATGGCGGAGTGGTGTGTTCTGCATCTAAAAGTCTTCTTTTCTAAATGAAATATTCTTTACTCGCCATATTTTCCTTCCTGAATAGGAAGACAAGGAGACATCCGAATGTCCTTGGGTCCCACCCCGACTCAGAGACAAGAGAGATCTGTATGGATCCCATACAGATATTTGTGTCTCCTGTCCTTAACCCCCTGAAACACAGGACACGCTGCAGCCTCCTGTACCGGGGCTTTCATTGATTAAATGTCGCTGGTGTTACTCTACGGAGTCTTACTGTGAATTAAGCCTATTACCTATTCTGCTTGCAGTGGTTGTGAACACTTGATTGCTGACCTTTATGATAACAAAATGGACTGTTGGTATTTTGTCCCCTCACTTCTCACATGAGTTCTCTCCTTTTTCTTTTTTTAATTAAGCAAACCCAGTATTTCAGTTTGTTCTTGGGGGTTGCATTTCCGCAGCCTCCCAGCATTCTTGTTGCTCCCTTTGTGCTCTTTCCAGCTGGCTTATATCTGGTGGTATTTTTTAATGTGGTACCTGAAAATGGATATTCCAGCTGAGATTTCGCCAACTCTGACTTGAGCAAGATAATTGTCATGGGTGTCCTACGTAAAGCAGCCTCATTAAATGTTTCTAATGTGACGTATTATCTTTATTGCATCGCCTCAGATTCAGTGTGTGATCCATTATAACCACACCCAGACAGTTACTCCCCTCCTTGTGCCTCCTTATCCCCTTTGTGTCTTTATCCTTGGCTGCAAAAAAAATGCAAAAGGAGAAAAGACCTGAGGAGGTTTTCCAAATGCACTGTCCTTGTGAGTTCCATGTGTGTCTGCCTGCCCGTGGGAGAGGAATTGTGAGCTGATGTCAGATCAGTATTGGATGAAAATTATAACATGTTTTGTCTTCTTACTCAGAAAGCATTAATTTCATAAATATGAGCTGGAATGGGAATGTTTGCTCGCAAATGGAAAAGAACATAGTTATAGTAGGTGAGGCTCAGACTATAATTTTCTTTCTGAACTTTTACTCCCCTGCCAGTCACCAGATGAGCAGAGTAACTTTGTTAATGGCCCTTTTATAAAATCGTAGACATCATTGCTGGACTTGAGGTGAAGCGAAGTTAAATCTGGAAGCATTTTAAGAAAGAAGAAAATAACAGGCAAGTTATGGGATTCTGGGTTTGTCCAAAACACTGACGATATGAAGATGTGAGGTGTCCTCTTGGTCTTCCCTGCAGTTATCTGGTCAGAACACTGGAAAAAGAAAAAGGAAAAGAAGAAAGAAAAAAAAAAAAGCCCCAAACCTGAAGGTGCTTTTTGTCTCCCTGCCCGTGATTGTTCATAGGAGATGAGGAGGTGGCAGACACAAGGAAGAGATCTCTGAGAGCATGAACAGTGTGCGTTTGAAATCGTGGAAAGCATCTCTGGTGGTCAAACGTTGGGAACAGAAGGTCCTGAGAAGGGAGCAGTGGCTGTTTTGTGAGGAGCAGTATTGCTAAAGCAGGTGGGTTTTGTCTGGAGAGATTAAGAGACCTGAGGTGGGGAGAAACAGGTGATATGTATTCCTGGTGCTGTTATTTATGATGGAAACAAAAAGCTGTTGGCAAGGACTAGAATTGTGCCCTGAGCCTTTGGTCTTCAGGCAGGTGCAGTGCTGTGGGGCTTTGGAGAGCTGCACCCTGAGAGGATCCAGGTCTCTGCAGACCTGGGGGACCGTTGCCCGGCTGAGGTGGCAGTGTGTAGCCTTGGCCGCCACAGAGATCACTGCTTAGTTCTCCAAGCATTGTCTGACATGGAGAATTTGCTGAGCTGGTGTGTCCTCCCGGCCAGGGCAGCCTACACGTTACTCACTCGCTGTATTTTGTGCTGTTTTATGCTCTTGTGACCCGGATGAATTTACCAGGGAATGGAGTTGTGTGTTCCGTTTTCCAGTGTATGGTTCGTACTCTTTTACCTGCCTTCATCCAGCTCCTCATGCTGTCATCAGTCTCTAATTATTAATCAAATCATACAACTTCCCTTCTCAAACCCTGTCTCATTCAATTAATATTTTTTGCAGATTTTCCTTTTATCCCTGTTATTTGATGTTTGCTGACATCTTTTATTTATTGCATATAATTCAAGTGCTGCAGTAAATACAGAATTATTAATTGTAATGGATCTCTGCGATACTTTTCACTATAGTATCTGAATACTTTTTAACCACCAGAAGTGTGTCTTCATGATATTGCAGAGATTTTCTTCTCATTTCACTGAAGCAAAGTAGGGAAATTAATGGCAAAGCTGTCAAACTTCTCTGCTGTATCTGTATGTCCCATGGTGAAAATAAACAGATTTCCAGCTTGCCCCAGTAAAGAAATCTTCATCAGTCATCCCTCAGGAGCTTCCAAAGGGGGCTGCTGGTACCAGTGATCCATCCTTTCCTTTACTGGGCTTGAGGAGCCTCACTTTGCTGCCTCATGCCAGGCTGTTGGGGCAATCATGTCTCATTTTGGCCATGAGGACATTGAGCTCCTGCATAAAAACAGTCCGTGGAGTCAGAGAGCCCTGCTAGAAGGATTTTTTAACATCTACTTTTACTAATAGTGGGACATTTTATTCTAATTTTCATCTGGAATGTACTCAGGCCTTTATATATATTTAGTGCCAACATAACTCTTTAGTCGAAATACCCACGTTCAGGCCATAATCTGTGTATACAAACTAACCTCACCTGTCTCAGCTTTTATTTTATTGGAGTGAGCTGAAATAAGACTTCAGCCTTTTCACCTGACAGGTTCTTTGCTCTTATAACCACCGTAAGAAGCCTTTTCTACGACTATTCCAGTTTTCACGTATCATCCTTGAATAGAAACCAAACCCACAATTCCGCAAGAGAGCTGTTGCCATAACATCTAGCTGTGCCTTACCTGGTTCAAAGCTGACATTTGTCACCTCATTTTGGGGATGTTCAGTCATTCCTGTGACTGACTAACGCTGCTCTCTTCATCCTTCCCAATTCACCCTGGCGAATTCCCAGTTTGCAAGAATTTTGGCTGTTGGTCCCTGTGTGAACAGCCTTGTGATCCACAGTAATCGTATTACCGCATTCCACCAGCCGTTCGTCGGGGTTCCTGTGCTGTCCCAGAGCCTCGCCCAGGTCCTCCTGTAGGATATGCCAGGCTCCTGTATGGACAGCCTTTGATTTTGTCGCTAACCTGCTGTACTAACCCTCTTTCTTAATTCTTTGCACTTATGTCACTTAAAAGTGACCAACAGCCCCAGTTCTGAGCCCGATGCTGGAGGAACCCCTAAAGCACTCGCTCTCTAGCCCCGAGGTTCCCACTTCCACACAATTCAGGATGGGTTTTTTAGCCACTGTTTACCCACAAAACTTTTCTTGTGTGTTTTCCAGTTTAACTTGTATTTTCATGCGTGGCATCAGATCAAATGCTTGACTGAATTTTAGGTGGGTGAGATCAACTGTGTTTTCCTTCACCAAGAGAAATCTGCTTTCTTATCACAGAAAGACATCAGAGCTGTCTGGCAGGATCGCCTTTGCTAGACCTGTGGTGCATTTTATCTATGGATTTCCCTCTACATCTCTTCCCCCTCCAGGGGAAAAATAAGTTTCACATCTCACTGAGGTCAGGCTCATTAGTTTCTAATTGTCTGGACATTACTTTCCAAACCTTTGGCTTGATTTTGGTTGTGTGGGTTTTTTTTTCTTTCTCCCCATGATAGGATGTCAGTTTTAGATTATTTTTATACCCCTAGAGGTGGTAGATGAAAAAACCCACTGATCTGTATCACAACTCAACTGAAGTGCTGCATGTTTTGTTTGTTGGTGGGGTTTTTTGTTTGTTTTTTTTTATATATATTTTTAAAGAGAGATGCTGTCATGGTTATTGATACAAGAAAAAGTCAGGAATGTTGAAGTATTGCAAAGCCCTTAAAAAAACCTGCTTTTATTATAAGATTATTTATCATAATTGTATTTATTATCATTATTTATTATATAATAAGAAGCTTCTTAACCAATGGTAGCTGAACCCAGGACTCCCTTACCCTGATAACTGTCAGTGGATCATTACAGCCCGTGGCAGCACCGACCACGGACAGTGGATTTACATTCCTCATGCAGTTTCAGCACTTTTTACTGCCATCGCTCCTGTGTGTAAACAGAAAGCAGAGTGTGCTGGTGCTCTGTGCAGATGTATGGGGTAGTCCTTAAGAAAACACAGTCTGAGGATGGACCAAATCAGTCAAACACCACCCTGGGGAGGTTGAATCCGGAGGGTTGGGGTTGCTCAGGGAGGACTCTCGGGGATGACGTGAACTCCTGCCCCGGAAACCCTGGGTCATTAACTATGTTTCCTGCAGGTAGTAAAAACTAACATTTTAAAATACTTTGTTTCATAACGCATGGGGCTGCATTCCCACCAGCACACCACATGAACGGGAACCTTCCTGAGCACCTTTGGCTCAGGTCCCTCATTATAAAGACAGCAGCGTAAGCAACCACCATTAAATATTTGGATTGGGGTTTGTTGGTGTTGTTTTGAGGGTTTGTTTTGCCAGATATATTCAATATTTGTATAAGTATTTGAAAGTCTTTATCATGATTCTGTTGTACCAAGAAAGTGAACGGTTCTGACCAATGCCTTTGTTTTACTCAAAGTGCATGTGACAGCGTCAGCCTTTACAAAGAGGTGACATGGCTAACAGTGATCGTGGCTGTCTTAAAGTCTCACCTAACTGCTGGATCAAAATGATCTTGTCTCACAGTTCCAGGACTGAATTCTAAAAGTTCCAGCAAAGCTGGGCTAAATGTGCTTAGATTTTTGTTTCTAACGCAAAATTCCACGGGGGTACATACTGAAGAGAAGAATCTGACTCCTCAGCTGTGTACATTTGAGCAAGATCACAAGATTTCTGCCTTTAAAGCAGAAAATCCATCCCATCCCTGCACGCAAACTCCTGTGTGCGTGTAGAGTCCTCACGCTCCCCATGGGGGTCAGATTACAGAACAAAGATTTGGAAAGACACACTTTTGGGGAACTGTTGAAAGGCAGATCCTGGCCCTTTCACGACCAAGTGTTTCAAAGCTGGTCAACACCTCGTTGGTGTGAAATATTGCAGTTGTTTTGTTTCATTCAGTTTTCTATTGGTTATTTGTGCCTGCTGCTGTACATCCGAAATGAAGGGACATTACGAAGTGTTCTCCCCATAGCATGAATATTTAATAGTTTGTGTGCTCTTTCTCTGTACTGCATGTGTGCGCCTATATAACATCAACGAAACCTCTTAAAACCCATTCTTGCAAGAGATTTTCAAAGCACATCATCTGATTGAGTCCCAGTGCTGGGTAAACTGAGCTCTTGTAGAATTTCACCAGAAAGACTCGAGCGAGTTTGCCGAATGGTGGTATTTTACAAATAAGCGAGGATTCCACTAGCTTCCCCGAGAGGTTTTATTTCCGTTGGATCAGAGATTTCATTTCAGTTTGATCTGAGTTCCCAGGACTCATGAACTGGTGCCTTTTAGAACTCACAAAATCTTAAGCCCGTTCTAAAAGAAGATTTTCTTTGTGTCCTCAGAGGTACAGATACTCATTTTCTTGAGCTAGGAGCTGGTATGATGGTTCTGGGTGGATCCTGCGAAGTGCTGAGTACATGGGTAACTTTAAGGGAGTATGTGCTTAAAATCACCGCGGCTGCTGATGTTTAAAATTACGCATATACTTAAGTACTCCGATGGCCTGAGGCCAGTCTCTTGTGCATCCTCTAGGACTGAGCCCTAAGGAGACCACAGCGAGTGGCTGCAGCTGAATTTTCTTTTCCCATTTGAAATATAAGGTTTAAAGCACAAATTCTGACAGCAGCTTAATTAAAAATACCCTTTTTAACCATGAGGAATGCAATATGCTGAGTCGCTACGCCTGGTTTCTTTCTGCCTCTCCTGGCATCCAGCTCCCTCCTCTGCAGCGTTAGTGCAGGGCTTGCAGTTTTCAGCCGTGCTCCGTTCCTGCCGTATCCTCTTCCGTCTTTTCCATCTGCTTCATTCTGTTTGGAAAATGGCAATGTAGAATGTGTTTGGTGTAACCTTAATCCTGACCAGCATCTGGGCTCCCTTTAAAAAAAAAAAAGCATCTACTGCAGGCATAGTCTCTGTGTATGTTTCACTGCTTTAGTAAAACAAAGTTGGGGAGGGGGGGAGAACAACCCAAAATAACCGTAGCAAAATAATATTTATTTGAATGGCCTCCTTCATTAACATGTAGGTTTTAATATGTTTTCCTACAAGCCCCGGTGCTTGTGCTCCGCACCTCACCTCTGTCCTGGTGCGTCAGAGGTAAACCGAGTTTGCACCACTTGAGAAAAGCAGAGAAAGGAGAGAGGGGCAGGGGTGTCTCTAAATCTTCTTTTACTGTTAATTATTCACAAATATGTAAAAGTTAATGCCACCATAAAAAGAAAAAATGTGATGAACTGAAATTCTTGTGTGATGCCTCATGATATTTCCCTATTAAACTTTCAGAGGTCCCTGAAGGTGAGGCGATTCTCTTAAAATACTCCAGAAAAAAGTCATGAAGATGAACTCGTGGGGACCCAGCTGACGTTCCCACTCCTCTTCCACCACCCCGGAATGGCCACGGACCACGCCAGCCCCCCCATCAGGTCGGTGGAGCCCAGTGCTGCCACCTCGGGCCGGGGGCCGCTCGCCGGGGGCTGCTCCCCAGTGGCTGCTCCTGGGATTTTGGCGAGCTCGGCGTGTGGGGCGGCGGGTGCCTTTGGAAACGTGTGGCTCAATGTCCCCAGCACCTGGGGACCACGCACAGACACGGTAATTGCGCACCCCGCGGAGCAGCTTTGTGTTCAGCCACACATTGAAACAGCCGCTCCAGAGGCAGTTCCGATGGCTGGGGTGTGACTCCTCATTACCCGGCGCAGAATAACTGCCTGTCAGCCAATTGCTCTTCCCTGGTGGGGGTTCCCCCTCTTTGCTGTTTCTTCTTGCTGTTTGATTTTCCCGACCCTGAGGCTGGCGCTACCGCATCTGCCTGCGCTCCCAGCTCAGAGCTGCTGAACTTCCCTCCCTGAGCAGCCGCAGAGGTCGCTTCTGAGCAGCATTAAAAGGTTTTTATTTTTATTTATTTATTTATTTATCTTCCCCACTTAAGGCTCTCAGTCCCTCATGGCCCCAGTGGAAAAGCACGTTTAAATCCAAACTCGGATTTCCCACGCGGTGTCTCGCCCAGCTGCTGTCACAGCCACCCCGCGCACTGCCCTGCACGGGGCGAGGCGCTTCTCCCTGCCTCTGCTGAGGACGCAGGAGGCGATGAATATTTTTAATCGGGACACCACGCTAAACCCCAAACTTGTGCAAAAAGCTCGCTCTGGTCACCGGCGGGCTCGGGCTCTTGGAATCCACC
>NW_010407210.1:0-259 GCF_000710305.1 Buceros rhinoceros silvestris | reverse complement strand
CGCTTGGAATCCACCACCACAAGTACAAATAACGAGGGGGTTAAAGTGCTGCTCCACCTTCTGCGGGTGACCAAGTGCTGGATGTTGGTCTGTGATTTGAGGGTTAATTCAGACAAGTTTAGAGCATTTGGCATTCCGGGTCTGTACAGGCAAAGAGGGTGGCTGGGTTTGGGGCAAAGGATCAGCGTGTACTGGAAGGCAAACCCAGTTGTTGATGGGAACGTAGGATATATTGGGTATGTGTATAAGCATTGCATTG
>NW_010407209.1:10443-10703 GCF_000710305.1 Buceros rhinoceros silvestris | reverse complement strand
GGGCCTGCGCCGTTCCGCTGTGGTCGCTGCCGGGAAGACAGGTCAGAGTTACCCTCGTGGGAGGTCTGCGTTGTAGGGACGTCCCGCAGAAGCACCGGTGGCCCTCATTTACTTAATCCCCTCCTCTGCAGCGAGGTTCGCTCGATACGTTACTGCCTTCGCACACTGCGCCTGAGGCGGCCCGCGTTCTGACGGTGCCGCTCGTGGCCTGTTGGCCTTCACCCTGGCTGCCAGCACGGTTCTGGTCGCTTTGGTGATAC
>NW_010407209.1:6429-10313 GCF_000710305.1 Buceros rhinoceros silvestris | reverse complement strand
GACGGCGTGGCTGTAGTATCTCCCACCCTACAAATGTCCCGGCAGCAATAGTGTTTGTGTTAATTTTTCTTGTTTTGAAATGCGGTTAATCCCAAAGGCTACTTAAGTAGCTGTTAACTTAGAAGAAAAGGTCTGTGGCTGAGGGAAGCATTTCACCTGTAGTCAGTCTGCTGCTCTCCACTTGGAGCTGGTTTGCCAAGACACTCCTAACAGTGTATTTAAACACCATAGTCACTGGTGAATGGTGTCAATGTGGAAATCCAAAACAGCCAAGAAACAAAATGCCCGTGGGTTAGGAACTGTATCATTACCCCAAATGGTTGACTGTGGGAATTAATGCAATTAAACAATATTTTTTTACTCTTCAGCCATGTGAGGCATTTGTGGGAACTCCTGTCATGCAATCATGTTAATGTTTGCAAGAGCATAGCACACAAAGTGGGTAACACAAAAAACTTCAAGAAGAGTCTGGGTTTATTTCTTTGCTTAATATTGATTCAGATGTAGCTTGGAATTTCCATTAAGCGTTTTGGGGCTTACACTCCACTCCTAGTATCGTGACATCTGGTGTAATTTTTATTATTCAATTACCAATTGAATATTTATTTTTAGATGTTTGTAAGAACAAAATTGCCTAGTAGCGTTTAAAGAATTAATTTCTCATTGGTTTTTAAAAATATTCTAAGTAGTTACTAAATTTAAAGAGTACTATGTTAGCAAGTGCTCCAGCCTTTTTATCAGGCCTTTGATTAATAGGCTATTGGAACACCCAACAAATCAATACAGTTCAAAGAACGAAAGCCAGTATCCTCTCACAGGTATTGCAAAATGATGCACTTTGGTTAGGGAAGTATGTTTACAAAAGCCCCAGGACTGTGCTTGTCAATGTTACATCTTTACATGTTGTTTTAATATATATCATGTAAAGATTATGTTAAAACAATGTTGTTTCTAATGCTAAGTTTGAAAAATCTTACATAGATCCTCTGAAATTATTGGTGGGTCTGATGTTCAGTGTTAAATGAGTCTGTGTAAATACGTATTCTGAACTATCCTGCTAGACAGATAAAGCATAGAGGACTTAAAGCTGAAGTGTCGTGATTCTGCGTTGCCATGGGTAACCTGAGGGGAGTGCAGAGGAGTGGTGTGAAGCCATCGGTAGTGAGCTCTGTCCAGCAGGTGCTAGTAGGAATGCAGAGCTCTTGGGGATCAATTCAGAAAGTGTGTTTTTATGATACTTGTTAATGGTATGTACAAAAAGAACGCTGAACTAGGAAATCAAAGAAATAGCAGGCATCTTTTTGATGATGAATATGTTAGCTTCTCTTTTTAATACTAGAAGAGGAAAACCATGAATTTGCCTTTACTGTACAGTCAGAACTGATTTTACTTTGGCTGTCCACGTCTGTTTGTATCAGGTCACTAGTCAGTGTCTTCCCCTGCAGCATGGGTGTAATTAAGGCACCTCACAGAATGGCTTTACGGGCCAAAGCCTGCAGGAGTCAGACAGCTCTGCATGATCAGCAGTGTGCTGCACACACACGTGTGGCTGCAGGACAGGTTGCCACCATGCTGTGAATTGTTCACAGTGTTCCTGAACAAGAGCTCTTCTCACCACACCTAGTGACAACAGGTTTGGCCTTCAATGTGAAACTTGGCTCTTTCACCTGAAACTTAAAATCATTGTACATGTTATGGGACACGTGTCTGAATTTAGAATGTTCCTGTGCAAGATACCATTTGACCATAGATACACGAATATGTAAAGGAATTAAGATTGCACTGACCTCTGAAACTGTGAGCCCAGCAGGTTTATGTTCCATATTCTACAGCAACATTTTTTAAATACCTGCACTAAAAAATTAGATTAATATCCTTTGATGAGAGAAAATATCTTTACACTTAATAAAACTTTATGTATTTCATTAACTTTTCACAAAACTAATGAATTTTTTTATTGCTGTAGTTTTTAATATTTTGAAAGAGCCTTAAAGATTGAAGCAACAGTGAATGATTCAGGAAAACTCATTAGAGCAATACTGGAAAAAGTGTTACGACATGACATCAAAACTAAGATTAGCTCATGCCTTTAAAAGGAATAAGAGGTCTTACACGTTCATAGAAAAGCTAATGATTCCGCTTTTCAGCTGCTGATTTTCAACTCAAAATCCCCCTACCCCTCCCTGACTTGACTTTATTTACAGGAATTCTCCTCTCGTGCTTTGTTTTACATGAGGGGGAAAAAACCCCAACAGAGCAACTTAGTGTAAAGTTGTATGATTTTCAGAAGCTTTGAAGACAGAAAAAAAAATTGCATCACTTTTCAAAATTTCCTTTAGGAAGTGTTTTGGGGAAATAAAATATGCAGGTATTAAAAGTAAATTGCTTACTCACTGAATTATGTACAAACATCAACAAAAATAACATAAAAGGAGAAGTGTATGATAGATTATTATCAGTGGATGTTATGTAATTGATTTTTTCAGGATGTAGCCAATTACTTTTGTACACATATAATGGTATATTGGGGAGATATTAAACATTCCACTAAAATATTTTATTGGTCATTCTAAGATAAAATAAATGAAAAGGTCTGTCTGCTTTGTGAAGCAGATGTGATGGATGATCTGTCACAGGATATGTGATAGGACAGGAAACCAACTTAACAGCAAAAAAGCCTCCTGATCGTGTTTGTCCATTCTGGCGGATGAGTTTGTGAAAGTTGAAGTTGCAGAGTTCCATCTGGCTCTCTGCTGCAGTAAGCAGGAAACCCCACCTCCCTCTAGAGGGAGAACTTCAGAACTGTTGCCACTTCAGTCAGTGTTCAAAGCTCGCTTTAAAAATGTACTTTTCGAAAGGGGCTGAACACAGAGTACTGATTCAGAGGTTTTTTTTTTTAGTTGAGTCACTGTGTTTTCAGTAATTAAGCCATGTTAAATAATAGCTACAAGGCCAATCATTTGGTCACAAATGAGTAAAAGACCATGTATACTATACTGAATGAGAAGATTATGTTCTGACCTAGAAGAGGATAATCTATCTCTCAAAAAAAAAAGCTTAGAAAACCCCCAACAAAAACAGAAGTGTGCACTGCTCTCACTGCTATATTTGTGTGAGACACCAGCAGTGATTTATACAGCAAACCGTCTCCAGTCTTCCACAGTTCGTAGGACTGTTACCAAAAATCAGAAGAAACTCTTTAACGCCAATTTAGTATCAAGAAGCAGCATTTCTTTGTTCGCAGCACCAGATGCACGATAGGTGGAATTATCCCCCGTGCGCTGAGAATAAAGAAATGCTGCTTCCTAATACTAAATTGGCGTTAAGGAGTTTATTCCTGGTTTTGGTAATTGGAAAACAAGATTGTTACAAGTCACCCTTTTTACAGGAGAAGGAAATAAGGCAATATCGGGAATTAACCAAACTCTACTTCATGCCCCACAGAAACCTCAGTGTTTATTCTTTCACCACTGAGATGTAAATGATTTAACTGGTAAAAAAAAAAAAAAAAGAAAAAAAATCGACCTAAACTGAACCCAGCAGTGTTTTCTCAAGTGTTTCTCCCTTTCTGAGCAATAATCCTGATGGCTGTTTGTCACCAGATTAGACTGTGCTTTACATTTAAGTGGTGTTTTCTGTCACATCTTTAAAGTCTCAGTTATTTTAATGTTAATGAAGTCAAAACGCAGAAATTTTAACTGAAGGAGAAAATTAATGATAAATGTTATGTGTGTGAAAACATTACAAATTTGTTGATTCTCCATAGAATATTTCATTAGCTTGAAATATACTGCTATACTGTTGAATTAAAATTCAAGTAGCTTTTAATTTTTTTTTTTTTTTTTTACTTCTCACCTTTTTAATTTTTAGCTCTCCCCCTCTTG
>NW_010407209.1:1408-6400 GCF_000710305.1 Buceros rhinoceros silvestris | reverse complement strand
TTTTTTTTTTTTTTTTTACTTCTCAGCTTTTTACATTTCAGCTCTCACCCTACTGGTTAAATTGAGGAAAAGAGATAGTTCAATTGTTTAAAAACCAGGATTTAGAGAAAAACTTACTTGTCTAAAAATGTAAAATGTGATACTTGACCTAGTAAATCTGTCCAGGTATTTGCAATTACTTGTTTGACATTTGCAAGTGCTGAAAGTAAGGATGTCTTCACGCTGCCTCAGGATCCAGGCATGATCCGCTTCTCACCGTGTCTAGTCTTGTCCCAAGAGATAAGTAAGTCAAACAGGTTCTCAAACTTCAGTTTTTACAAGGCTTAGTCCATTGTACTCCAACCCGCATAGAAAGAAACCGACTGTCTGCAGCTGTGGGTATCAGTGAGCTGGCTAAGGGGAAGCCAGTAAGAACTGATTCCACTCACTCCAAAACCCCTGCAGTAGGGGTGGATGTGGTGTGGAATATTTGCGCTCCATTCTGCCTGATGCAACTGTATGGCCAGAAGCACAAAGAGCAGAGACTGGCCCTTACTGTGAGCCCGTGAACGAATGTGTTTTAACCAACCAGAATTACAGTACTTGCAGGTTTTACTTCTAAGTTACTGAGGGGAAAATCCCTCAAATATCAGTTAAGTATTGCTGGACACCTTGAACTTTTGTTAATACGAGAACAGAGGAAGAAATGAAAGTGTATTGTCATATGCCTGCTATTACGTGACCTTGCTGAAATGACCTGGGGAAGATAAACATTTATTAGACTTACTCATAATGTGCTCTGTCTGTTTTGGGCTTCTTAAAAAAAATATATATACCCCAGATGAGCCCTAGAAGTTTACTAACTTCTCCCAAGATAACTAACTTTTTCTTTTATTGTTAGATACTGTGTGTATATCTTGGGTTGCTCACTATTTTCTTTACGTTAAAAACACAATGATCAATTTACACTTTAACATCTTTAGCCACAAGTTAATTATTGCATTGTTTAGATAAAAACACTCAGTACTGAGGGTTACTTACAACTTTGTATATTTTATTAACAAAAATACCATGTGAAGAGAAATAAATTACAAAAGTTGAAAGGAAATGGCACAGTAAGCTATTTAATAAATGAACTAAGATAAAATACTAAATATTTGTAAGAAATCAACTCCAAAATAGCAGAATATTTAAATTGTAACAGACAAAGATAAATCTCATTCCATTCTGTATTTATCCTTCAAGAGAATCAGTATGTTGTATATATTACTAATGTGAACCATTAACTCAAGTACCTGTTAAATTACAGTGCAGTTCTGGAAAGTCAACCAACTTTACAACCAGAAGTAATTCTACAACAAAAGTACAGAATAAAAAAAAAAAATTATTTTGCTTAAATTAGAAATCACAGTGTTGCTATCCCACAGTAGGTAAGGTGTTTGCCTTACAGGTGGTGAAGAAAGCATGGAAAGCAAGAAAGAGTTCTTTGTACCAGCACGCATGGTGAACAAACCCAGAGATCACGTGCTCACTGCTCCGTTTGCGGAAGAACAAACTTGTAGTGCTGAATTTCGACTGTGCTTAGTTTGTGTACAGACTATGAAAACCTGTACCAGGCAGTGACTTCCTGTGAGGGTAACCTTACTGAGTCTCCAGAAGGCATGAAGAATGAGAATGGAAAAAGAAAGGGCTCAGTTCTGCAAAGTGAGTATTTATGCGTCTTAATGTTGGTATCACAGAAAGGGAAAAAGCTCTTAGGGATTTGCAGCATTGCACAGTCAGTGACAAAGCTCCTACATTTTAATTTATTACATTATTTTAGTGAGGCCTGAGCATCAGATAAATCAATTCCTGATTCACAGTGCCACTGTAACCTCTGAACAAATCTCACTGGACAAAGTCATCTAGAAAACCGTATGTTTCTGTCTGAAGATGTTTTATCCAGCAATATAAGTAACAGGAACCTCATTAATATTTTTCTCTGCTTGTTTGCCTGTGCATGTGACAATGCTTCATGCAATGGGTTTTACATGCGTGTGAGTTTACAATCTCCCCCGTACAGAAATTGCAACTGGAAAGTATGGTAGTAAAACTGTGAGGGGGTGTGTGGTGTGCACTGGCACAGCACTGAAAAAATATTTTAAATACAAACATCATCTATCTTAGAAAAAGGTCATGAGAATTACCCAATGGATAAATGCTTAAAATTGACCTAAAGACATCATCTTGTTCTGAGAAGCTGACCCTGGGCGAAGAGGAAATGGCAAACTTGAGCTGTGACCTTCGTACTTACTGTCCCTTTCATAACTACCCTGAAGGAGGTGGCTGCTGTTGGTTCTGTTTTCCTGACTCCTGTTCCATGTACGGGACCACACTACTCAGTGAAACAATCTCTGGAGAATTTTTGTTTGGATGTTAAGGAAACGAGACATTAAAAGATTTCTTAATTAAGCTAAGCCAGCTCCACTGCAAGCGAAGGAATACAGGACAAGTTTTCTTTCTGAGGAAGGCAAGACTGAAAAGACGGAACACTTATTCCCGAGGGAGAGTTATGACACAGGGTAATAAAATGCTGGATGCATCTAAAGAAGTATCTTCCCTGAGTTCAAACAAAAAAAAATATTTGAGTATGACTGAAAATTAATTTTTCACTCTTAAACGGAATAAAACCAAAACATTTGTAAAGAAAATTCTTGAGAACAAAAATGACTTCTCTACTGAGCAGCATGGGTTTTCCAGTGGCCAAGGTGGCTGAACTTTTTGCAACCAAAGGCTAATTGGCATCTTACTAGACTCCCCCAAAAACACCAAACAAGCCACAGCACAGAGCAGGATGCTCCCACCTTCCTCCAGACCACAAGTGCTATGAGATGCAGGGCTCCCTCTTACTCTCAGAAGCCGATGTTTGGCCTGAGATGCTGCATACGCTGCTTGGATTTGCCACCTCTGTATCAGCACGCTGTTCTCCTCAGCTCCATGTCACAGAAGGTGCTGTGAGTTACACTTTGCTTGTCCCCTTCCCCTTCATGAAGCAGAGTTACTCAGTGAAGCGTGATTCTCTGGGCTTCGCATGTCAGCCCTAGCAGCCGGAATCTCTCTGCTGGAGGAGTGGCAAAGTAGGCTCTTTGCTCCTCTGAATACCTTTCCTTCACTTCAATTATGTCCCTGTAGCGACCGTCCTGCCAGTGCAAATTGAATTGCTCCAGCAACTCAATTCTTTTCTCCTCAGTGCTCACACAATCAACAGGAGCAGACTGTTCCAGGAACCGTACCTGAATATCTGGGAACAGGAGGAGGCCCCGAATAGCAAACCAGCCGCCATACTTGGGATGGATACACACGCCGTAGATCTTCTGGAAGAAGAAAGAAATCTAGGATGTTTCACTTAGTCTCTAGTAATGGTTAGAGGTCAAAGCATTAAGCTTCAATGCAAATACACTCCTAGCCCTCTGCTGGAGCACTATACAGAGAAGAAAGGAAAGCTCTTTTCCTGAAGATGTGGCTCAAAGCACTCAGTGCTTTTTGATCTTCCTGTGCCCACACACACACCACCCTGTAATGTGGGAAGAAGTCCCTTTTTTGAAAATCTAATACAGAAATGAACGACAGTACCATTTAAAAAAATAATTTATTTAGTGTGCTCCAAGCAACAGGCCTTCTTTTACACTGAAATTTATTCTCCTGTCTAATGCATCTCCTACCACCCTGACCAATCTTGGAAGATTCCGATTCCTGCCTGAAACACTTTATGCATCTCTATGTGATCTGGACTTTGTATTTTCCTGCAGGAGAAACTGCAGTGAGTAAACAACAGTTGTGTGATTCAGTGATTGCAGTTTAGTAGTTCTTCCCAGAGTGGGTTTTTGGCTCACCTTTTTCCCCCAGGGATCAAGCTTCACATCCTTCCTTTGGTAGTAATATGCGGCTCCAGCAACATGGGCAGCTGTCTGTGCCAAGAACTTGGGCTTTCGGTTTGGCAGAAGCTCATAATCAAAGATGATGTCTATCTTCTGGTCAGGAAATTTCTGGGAAAATTAAAAAACATCAGCCCAGGCTCATAGAAGAAGACTTGCCACTGCAGAAGTGCTGGATACCAGCAAATCAGGCACATGTGAAGGCTGCAGATTTCCACAGCCTGCTGCTGGAATTTAGCAGCACACCTGTAGCCTTGGGTTTTCAAATAATGACTGTAAAACGCTCTACAGAGCCACAGGTTGTCATGGCAAAGACAGAATTCACAAGTAAAGCACGTCATCAGCCTGTTGTTGCTCTTATCATCGTGAATAACCCTTCACTCTTCATACCCAAAGAACATGGGCAGGAACCTGGACGGCTTTGTTTACTGCTTGACCCATCTGATTATAGCCACGATAGTAAAGGGAATCAGTATTTCAGGTTCTTACCTCCTTCACACGTGATAAATGATGAGAAACACACTGATCCACAGGATCCCTGATGATTTTTAACCGTTCTTTGTTCACAAAAGGTTTAAGAGCTTTGTCAAACATTGAAGGCGTGCTGAGGACCACGAAGGCCAGTGTATCATCTGGGTAGGGGAGATGAAAGGCTGCCTGGAGAACTGCATTGTACCATCCAACCTTGGGCAAAGAAAAATCTCCATTAAAATGGGGACGCTGCTGTTTTGCTAGTGGACGTGCAGGAATTTAGAAGTATAAAGTGTGGCCACCTCCATTTTCACCTCAGACAGACAGCCTGCCTTGTGCCTTCCATTTACAGCGAGTTGTTCTGCATGCTGGGAAGTTTCTGGAAGCTGTGCCATCAGGTGGTGTGAGAGATAAGGATCATCCACTGCATTCAGCTCAAGGCTGCCCTTTATCCAGCTCTGCTCTGCTCGGAAACCATAGAGGGAAGTACGAGCAACCAGCCTTGCCAACGCAAATCAGATGTTTCAGTTTAGATAAAGCTTTTACAGGATTTTTTTCCTCATCTTTGGCTAGAAAAAACCTGGTACTTCTGTTTTGCTCGTGTGACAAGTTGCATGTCTTATTTCTT
>NW_010407209.1:0-1314 GCF_000710305.1 Buceros rhinoceros silvestris | reverse complement strand
GCAGGAAACATTAACGTGTGGAAGTGAAGGATGTGAAGCTTCTAGTAGTGCTAAAATCCGCCTGACCCCTCACCTGTAGCACACAGACTGTGACACAGCCACACTCTGGTATTTGTTTCCAGGGCTGGATGCGTTCTAACAGGGTTTAAGGCAGCAGGAAGATGTGACCAGGGGGACAGGGCTCAGACCAGCAACTGCCAAGCAGGGCCCAAACCCCCTGCACTCCTCTACTCATGTCCTGCACAACAGCATCAGTCTTTTTAGCGGTTATGACAAGTCCCCCTCTCCTGGGATGCCATGAAGACCAGGTCTAACACTCAGATGTCAAGGAATGTAACTGTAATATTTAGTCTGAAAATGCAAAATATCAGTGAAATGAATCGGAAAGTGACTTTACAGGTGACAGCGTCAGCCAGAGCTGCCCATATGGAAACAGAGAATGAAAACTAAGATACATTCTTGTATCGGCCCCAAAGTTTAATCAGTTTTGTAGCTCTTGTTTAAGATGCTGGTTCGAGATGTTACAAGAAATTAGAGATGTGCATCCAAGCTTTGCTCATCTCCCAGCATACTCAGGCCAGCTGCAGGGGAATTAACTCTGGAGAGAGGTACAGCGCTGTAAGGTTTCCCTCTGCTCGCAACAGTCCTGATCTGGATTCTGCCCCTAATTCTGCTGCTGTGTTCTGGGAAGGCGGTGTTAAATTCTGGAGATTCCACTTTTCCCATTCCTTTTTCCTTTCTGTCAGATCCAGAATATAGCAGGAAATACAAATATTTCAGGTCACCAATACAATATCCCCCAAGGAAAGGAAGATCATGTTTATTGTCGATCGATTTGTATTTGATTATAGATTTCTATCTGATATTGCAGATCGATTTATTACAGCTTGCCCCTGGGGTGGGCCAAGAATAAACCCTTAAGTGGAAACTGAGTGTATACAGTACAACACAGGGGGCGGTGGAAGAGGCTGCCTCGGTTGTGAGGTAGAGACCCCCTTCAGTGGGCAGAGGGAGCCGAGCATCAGCCGGCCCATCACACACGGGTGAGGCAGCCTGGGCTTTCCTGTACACCTGCTCCTACTAAGCTTGCTTAGAAGGCTTCGCTCCCTGCTGGTCCAGCTCTCCTGGCTTTACCAGACTGGGACCTACATAAAGGACCTGAGCAAACCCCTAGTGCAGCGGGTGCTCCGCCGTGCTACGGCACCGCAGTAGCCCCGGGCTGCTTCCCCGGGCAGGCTGACCAGCCCTCCCGTGCTTGTTCATCGGGCAGTGTAAGGCGGCTGCCTAGAGCATTTCCTGCCCTCACCTGCCCTG
>NW_010407208.1:1877-2153 GCF_000710305.1 Buceros rhinoceros silvestris | reverse complement strand
GGTGCTGGCACTGGGGTCGTCCCCCCCCGGAGGAGCCTACGTGCTGGGGTGGCAGGGAGGCGCCCCCAGCCCCGTGCTTTTGGGGGTTCATGGGTGGCTTGTGCCTGGGATGGGGCTGGCGAGATGGGCTCCTGCTCAGGATTAGTCACTGCAAATAGAGCCCCTGAGAGCCCTCCGCTCCCTCCCCTTCCCGAATCCATCCTCCTGCTCCTGCTCCTGCTGCTGCTGCTGCTGCTGCTGCTAATGTGGCAGAGAGGGAGGATTTACCCCTTGGCG
>NW_010407208.1:1360-1633 GCF_000710305.1 Buceros rhinoceros silvestris | reverse complement strand
TGTCTTTGTCAGCCCCAGGTGGGCACAGAATCTGCTCCTGTCCCTGTGCCTCTGGGCACACAAGGCTGGGGGAGTCAAGCAGGGGGCCCTGGGGAACCTTGAGCTGCTGCTTGAGCAGCGCAGTCCTGGTTTTCTGTGCCCAGTCCCAGGACCGAAGGAAACCAGGACTTTTCTAGGCTCTGCCCCTGAGTCCTGCCACCCAGCCCTGCCTTTGTGCAACGGGGCTCTCGGCTTGGTGGCGGGGCAGCGTGGGGGGTCGCGGGTTTTTCGCAG
>NW_010407208.1:601-1287 GCF_000710305.1 Buceros rhinoceros silvestris | reverse complement strand
GGCGCTGCCCCTGAGTCCTGCCCCCCAGCCCTGCCTTTGTGCAACGGGGCTCTCGGCTTGGTGGCGGGCAGGCTTGGTGCTGCCTGGTTTCATGGCATAGACCGTGGGCTTAGAGCTACAGTGGTGCTGCAGAGCTGCGTCGGGGCTCGCTGACCCCGAGCTTCAGCCCGGTGAAGGCCATTGGGGCTGACATGGGAACCCCCACAGCAGCCCCATCCCTGAGGTGTGTGGCTGGGACCCAGGATGGCTCCAGGGAACCTGTCTGAGGGCCAGAGCAGGCTGTACCCGGGCTGGCAGGGAGTCACCTCAGCTCCAGGCTGCCTTGTCCCGGTTCTGCAACCTCATAAAATACAAATTTTGGAGAGAGGGACTGGCGATCCCCACCAGCCCGGGGGGGCAGCCGGGTGAGACTCCCCCTGCTCCTTGTCACAGTCTCCACGAGCGCTCTGTGTGTGTGGTGGATAAGGAGCGTTTTAACTCGGCCAGAAATGGGAATTGCCGTGAAGTCTCGGGTTTCCCCTCTGTGCCGGCCCCGGCGCGTCCCCCCTCCCCGGGCAGGAGCTGCTCCTCACGGGTGCTGTCACTCCGAGCCGGTGTTTTGCACCTTTGCCAGTTAACCAGCAGCCTCAGCAGCTCCTGGAATCTGAGCCACTGTCATCTCCTTCCCCCATGACGGGAGCTTGGCG
>NW_010407208.1:0-503 GCF_000710305.1 Buceros rhinoceros silvestris | reverse complement strand
TAATCTGAGCCACTTTCATCTCCTTCCCCAGCGCCGGGCGCTGGCCGTGTGTGCTTTGGAAAGCCGGGCTGCTGGAGGCATCTGCTTTCGTTTAGCTCCGCTAACGAGCCTGCTCGTCTCTAGCACCTTCTATCCCAGTGCGATCCCCAGGCGCTTTCCCTGTGCTGTCCTTCCCTTCCTGGGGAGGAGCATGGCCGTCTCCACGCTGCCCGGCCCCGGGATGGAGAGCGGTCCTGAGTGCCGGCAACGCTCAGCCCTGGCTCTGGCCGGAGCACCGGACCCGACACCGCCTCGGAAAGCCCCGGCCTAAATACGCAGAAGGTGTTTGGCGCTGGAGATGGCGGCATCCCGATCCCTGGCTCTGCGGCTCTCCTGGCTTCCCAGAGAGCTCCCATGATGGCCCACTTTGGCCGTGGTCCTCCCGGTGCTGGCAGGGCGGCAGAGGTTGGTGTGAGAGCCCCGGGGCCACAGAGCCATGGCCCAGGAGTCCAAAATCCCCACTG
>NW_010407207.1:16081-18573 GCF_000710305.1 Buceros rhinoceros silvestris | reverse complement strand
TCCTCCCAGCAGAGGGTTCCACCCTGGGGTCCTCCTGAGCCCCCCTTTGTTGTGCCTGGCTGCCAGGCCTGAGCCAGTGGCACCCCCATGGGGTTGCTTTGCAAAGGGATGGGGCTGGGGGTCCCCCCACTCCAGGAGCTCTTGTACAGCCGCTTTCTCTCAGGATAGCAGAGCCCGTGTCAGCCCAGCAGCCCTGCTCTGAGCTGGGGTCAGGCCAGGGGTCTCCAGAGGTGCCTCCCAGCCTAAATCCCTCTGCAAGTCTCTGATCAAACCCCGTGGTTTTTATTAGGCACTATCACCCTTGGAAGGGATGGGGCACCAAGAGTCTGACCCTGGCATCAGCTGGGCTGGAGCAGGGGCAGCATTCTCCATCATCTGTGGGCAAGGAAGACCATGTGAGCCTGATGTGGGACAGCTGGATGTGGTTGGCTGGGCTGAAGGTTAAAGAACCTTGGGGTGGAAGCACAGCTGACTTTTCTTGGGCTCTCCTTATTTCTCAGAGCATCAGGCAAAGCTCTTGTGGCTTGTTTGTGGTCAGATATCCTCCTGCGCTACGTGAGCTGCAGAAGGCACCTCAGTACATGACCCTGAGCAGGAGCGGTGGAGCTGGGGCTGCTGGTGGCAGCTCTCATGCAGGTAAGCCCATGGGAAGGGGAAGCATCTTGCTGGGATGGGGAAGGGATGAGTAGACCAGGGAGATGATAGCAAAGAGGTGATAAAAAGGCAGAGTCAAGCTCTGGAAGATGAAAGGCGGGTCACTTGATGGAATGGGCCTCTTTAGACCTTGCAGGGGAGCAGTTGAGCTTCTTTCTTCTGCTCCTCTCTATCTGGGTGGTTGCTGGCACCTTGTGGGCTGGAGGTGACACAGGGTGACCCTATGGGGAATCATGGAAGAGCTTGGCCTGGGCACCTGGCCCTGCCTCTGGCGCTGCTGCTTGTTGGAGGGGCTCTTGCTCCTGACCCCAGCCAATGGCCAGGACCCTGGTGTGTTCCCAGCTCCTGCTTTCCCCGTGCCGGGCTGCTGGGGCCGTGCTCTCCCTGGCAGCTTTCTGTCCAGCCTCTGCCGCGCTCACCTGCCCGGGCACCCCGTGAGTGGCAGCAGAGATTACCAGCGTGGGTGCAAAAATGAACTATTGTGTTGTATTAATATTTTCACACTACTTAGCTCTCATTAAAATGTACTTTGCTGAATTTAATATGCGACTTCAAATGACACAACGTATTAAGTGCTTAATATACTAGAAATTATGAAACTATTATAGTCTAAGTAATATGAAATAATTAGAGTGAATTAAACTTCACCAGCAGAATGAGGGAAAGGCTTCAAATTTTTTTCTTTTTTTTTTGTCTTAAAATAGTTGAATGCAGTAATAGCCCCTGAAAATAAACAACGCGAGTTAGGATTTTTTAAATAATTAAAGTAGGAAAAAGCCTGGAGTGTCTGTATCTGAGCCTGTGATGAATTTGGAATCGGGGGAAGCAGAAGGTCTGCTCGCTGTAGCTGATGGAGTTGTTCTTTCAGGCCAGTGGCAGAGCAGCTCCAAGGAGCTGCTCACCAGACCTCCAGCCTTGCCAAGGCATCTCCCCATATGCTATTTCCCCTTGTGCACAAGGCTGTTTGTTTGGAGGAGAGCAGATGTGATGGTTCCCAGTGACGGAGCGGTTCCAGCTCCGGGTTTCGATGCCTGAAAGCTCCCTTGCCAAGCAGCTCCCCCCATCATAGGGGTAGTACAAACGCCAGAGCCCCCCATCTTAAATCACAGCGGCTGGATGGAGCCTGGCCGCTCCTTCTGAGCAGGGCTTTGAGCCGTCCCGCTGAGGGTGGGGTTGAATTGCCGGTGCTTTTCTGGTAGAAAAGGCATGGTCCTGGAGCGTGGGGGATGCTCTGGGGGGTCTGCAGCGATGCCAAGTGCCGGACCCATCTGCTGCCGGTTGAGGCAGGGGATTCAGTGGGACCGCTACGGTGTGCCCCGCGGTGGGGACCTGCTCCATCGTGTGTCACAGCCCCCAAACCTGCCCCCTGGACCCCAGCGGAGGTCAGCTAGGATGCGGGCTGTCTCCAGCAGCAGCGTGGCCGGGTTCCCAGGACGCCGGGAGATGGCGTTCCCTGCACTGCCTCGCCGGGGCTGGACTGGGTTTGAACTGAGGTTCTGTGCGACTTCCGCGGAAACTGCTCAAATTACCCCTGGGGAAAGCAAGTCTGAGCCCGGGGGCGGGGCGCAGGCAGGGCCGGGCCATCACCCCCCTGTGAGACCCCGCAGCGGATGCTGCCCAGTCCTTCCTGGAGAAGCAACAGGCGCTTACTGTCCCCGTGGGCTTTAAGGCACTGTGGGCTGGTGGCCATCGGTGCTTGCACAATATTCTGCTGGAGGACTCGAGAGGAAGAAATGAGCCACGTGTGGACGTCAGTCCCATCCGCGCCGGGCTGGGGTGCTGGGGGGGCAGGGTGCCCCGGGCGGGGGGCAGTCCCAAGAGGCTCGCGAGTACCACCC
>NW_010407207.1:5046-15970 GCF_000710305.1 Buceros rhinoceros silvestris | reverse complement strand
CGCGCGGGGCCCTCCCAGGTTCTCTGACCCTCACATCTCAGGGGAGAGGAGAGGAAGCGGCTTTCCCATGAAATCTCGGTGTCAGCAGAAACCCAGGCTGAGCTGGGGGTCACCGCTGCTCCTGGGGACTAGACCAGTGGTACCGCTACATGTAGTCTCAGGTGCTGTGTCCCATGGTGAGGACAGACTCTTCTGCAAAGGCACACAGCTCCCACCTGATCTATCGCCTGGTGTCAGAGCTAGTGCTGTACCTGGGTGTGCATGAGGAAGGCTAACTGGGGGTAGAAGTGAAGAAAATGGTCCTTCACTTGCTCCCTGGAGGATTATTTAGGTCCCACCAACTGTATCATCAAAAGACACATTTGCTTGGAAAGTTTAATCTTTAAGTACAAACAACTTGCCAGCAAGCAGCCGAAAAAGCGTTAACTTTTTTTATACAGCTCTTTGACTTCAAGGGACTATCTGTGGTGACAGGGAGGAAAAATGATCGCCTGATCAATGTTTTTGAAAACGGTTGTCTAGATTTGGGCTAGCACAGCCTGCTTTGGGGAAGAGGCGCTTGTGAGACTCACCTAATGTTGAGAGGGCTCTTTCAGCGCTGTTTTATCACTATAGCATTATCCCGGACTTGTGCAGAGACACGGTGGGGGGAAAAAAAGTTCTAATCTCCAATAACTGTCCAGGCCCAGGGTGGCTCTGGAAACCAGCAGCTCCTGTGGCTCTGGTCCAGCCCCTGCTCAAAGCTGGGCCACCTACATCAGGTTGCCCAGGGCTGTGTTCAGCTGAGACTTGAATATCTTAAAGAGCTCCATGATCTCTCTGAGAGCTTGACCTCCCTCAGGATAAAATTAAACAAAAGCTTTTTTCTATTATTTCCTCTGAAATTCTCCCGTTTCCTGTTGCCTTTCACCGTGCTCTTCTGAGGTAAGTTTGACTCGGTCTTCCCTGTGCTCTCCCACTTGGGATTTGCAGACAGAAGCGAGACCTCCCCTTTGCCTTCTCTCTGGGCCGTACAAATGCAGCTCACTCCACACCTTCCTGTACATCGTGTGCTCCAGCCTCCAAAATGTCTCATCCCCCAGGTCCCTTCCTGCAAAGCTGCTCTGCAGCCGGTCGTCCCCACCTAATGCTGGCGTGGGGGCTTAACCCAGCCCAAGAGCAGGACATGGCATGTGCCTTCACAAGGTCCATGTCCTTTCTGCAGCTTGTCCCAGTCCCTCCAATCGTAGTCCTCTCCTCCCCAGAACTGACTGCTCCTCCCAGTCTGGTGTCATCTGCAGCGTTTTGTCCCATCATCCAGGTAGCTAATAAGGACAATATTGATCCCAAGGGATGGCACTGCTCACCGGCTGCCAGTTGGACTTTGCACCCCAGAGACAGTGTTTGAGTCAATTTTCCTACTAATTCATAGCTCACCAGTTTGGCTATGAGGATTCTATGGGATTGGCTTCCCAAGGAGCTGCACGTAAACAGGCTGGAGAGCCCCCACACAAGGTAAGGGCTTAATTAAACTGGTGGAGCTTTGGGTGCAAATGAGGCTCTCGGTGCTGTGCGGATGAGAATAGTGTACGGCAAGGTAGCTTTGCCTTGCTTACCAAATCTCTTCTTTATTTTCATGTAACAAAGTGAACTCTGTGGTTTTCTTGGAAACTTAAAACATATTTTCCCTTTTTTTTTTTTTTGTTAAGCTGAAAATTCCTTCCTTTGATCTTCTTTCTGACTCTTAATGAAGTTGTGGGATCTTGCTTCCTGCATTGCACCTGTTGTTTTCACTTTGCTTCGCTGCCTGACTGTGGCGGATCTGGTGAGTGGGGCGAGCTCCCCTCTCCCAAGCATCTCACACCTCCTGACATCCACCCAGCTTCAAAGCGTGCTACAAACATGAGAGGCTGGCGTCTGTCTGCGTGAAGGCCACGCTTCCACTGAAGTCTGTAAGAGCTGAACCTGCACAGCCAAAGGTATGATTTGACACTAACAAATTAATTCTCACTATTTTTTTGTGGAGGATTTAAGCTGCTCTTGCCACAGCGCAGGTGGGGAGGGGATGGGCGGGGAGGGGAGACTGGTGCCTGTGCTGAAGGAGAAATATTTTTCCAGTCTATTGTGTGTCAGAGGCAGCGAGGAGATAGTGGGTCCCCAAGGGAACCATCCCGGTGGTCTGACTGCCCAGAGCCACTTCCTTGAGATGCAATTAAATTAATTAGCAGCCCAGGAAGGGAGCAGTGGGCACCATGCTTTGCAGGCAGGAGCGTTGGTCCCACTCTGCTCATTGACAAAGTGACCTACCCTCATCCCTGGCATGCCTTGGTGGTGGTGGATTCTTCATCCCAAACCTGTCCCAAATTGCCACCAGGAGCTCTGAGGGGACACAGGCAGGCAGTGCCACAGAAGCTCTCCCAGCCAAGGCAAAGCCTGGCAGAGGATGGGATCACCTTTCTGGGAAGCCTTAGCTGCTCCTGTGTGTGCTACCCCAGCTCTGGAAGAAAGAGCAGCCTTCAGCTGCTGGAGCAGTTAATGTCACCTTTCACGAGTGCTCTGCTCGCAAAGGAACCTGCCAAGTATAGCACATTTTAATTTGCTTTTTTCCCATGCATTCCTGGATTTACGGCTTCGCTCAGCCTGGTTACTGCTTGCGGCGTGGATGTAAAGCTCCCTCCAGAGGGTCACTCCACGCCATAAGCTTTGTGGGTCCCCTTGAGGAAGTTGCTGTGCTATTCCCTGAAAAGCATCCACCTAAAGAGGGGCTTGTGTTGGATTTTGCAGAAACGTGAGCTTTGAAAGCTGGTGAGGAGGTTTGTCTGTCTGGTGATTGCATCTAGCAGGCTTCTGTCTGAACACAGATATGTTCCTCTCTACTCTCTGCATGCCTTTAAATGCTTAGTTGTTTTTAGGTAGTATGGATTTGGGGACATATTAATTGTATAAAAACTAAGGGGGGGAAAAAAAGAGAGGGAAAAAAAGAGCAACTTAGAGGAAAATGAATTTTCAGTGATGCCTGCACCAGGTTGAGAAGAACATTTGCAGTTGCTCACCATCTGTAGCAACTTGTCCAAAGCAAACATTACCAGTTGGTCCAGGTTTGGCTGCGTAATTGCCATAAACCATTGCAAGGGCATCCAGAATAGCACAGCCATGGATCTACTTCTAGGATTAGGTCCTACTCCCTTGAAAAATAAACCTTGGCAAGAGCTCAGTTCTCCCTAATAAAAATTCCGTTTTCACAGCTCTAATCAAGTTTTCCAGAGCTGTGGTCCAAATTAGGAACTGCAGGCAGAATATCTGACCCAGGAGAACAAGATGAAGCTTTTCATTTAAAGCAGTGCCAGGCTGGAAAATTCCAAAGTTCTCGGGGTCTCACCTATGGCAAAACTGTGAAGGGTGTCCTAACCAACCCGTCCCTTCCATGGTACAGCTCTGTCAGACCCAAACTCCTGGTCTCTGCTCACAGGTGGAAAAGTCTCCTTTGGAGGAGTCCTCCAGAAATGGCATTTTTCTTCACAGACTTGTAGATATTTCTGGATTGATTTCATGGCCAACCATTAATTATTAAACTGGGGAAGGTGGTGGGGAAAAGGCGCAGTGGAGCTCAAGCCACCCTACTGGGTGGGCATCCAGAGTGGCAGTGGCCTCCAAGCTGAACCCTGCCTGCCTTGGTGGTGCCCATGTCTGCAAACCTCTTTGAGATCCTCCAAAACTGTTCCACAAGTGGTCTTTGCAGAAGGTGCTGTGTTTCCCCTAGGATCCCTCCTCACTTTTTACTTACCTCCGCTCCTCACTGGCAGTGGGAGGCTTTGGGACACGGTTGAGGTGTGATTGGTGTTGACTGTGCGGGCTTGGTCCCACTTTCCAACCCTCCCCAATTATATTTCTCCATTTACAAGAGGGAGACTTCAGAAACAGGGCGCTGTCCCCAGGAGTCAAGTGAACAGCAGAAGTGCTTTTATGTTCAATCACTTAAATCGTTTTCTACCATTGTTTTTCCACTCTTAGATCCAACTGTCCATCAGTAGCTCTTGGTGCAAATGTCTTTTTCTTTTCCTGTGATAAAAGCTTATCTCGCAATATTTGAAAAACAATGAAGCTATCAGTGTCCTGAAGAGAGATAATCCTGTTGCACATAACCACGGGATAAATCTCCGCTTGTTCAGTTACACAGCGCACAGGATTCAAGCACTATGTGTTTATTTTTTCAATGCAAATGCAGCAGTGATACACGCAGCACGGATGGCAGAGGAACTTGGCCGTCGGCAAACAAGAGCGGAGTCTGTCAGCGGAAGGAGGAAACCGCAGCCACAGTTCATCTTTGTATCTCGGGCTGGCCGGGCTAAAAGATGTGCAGAAACATAAAAACTCTAGGCAAGATCGTTGCTTAAGCGCTCACGTGGGCTCCTAATCGTGGAAACATGTTGAATTAGGCGATACAATGCGGTTATATAACACCTTTTATGAAACTCTGGGCATGAAAACAATGCATAAAAATAACAGATGTGGCAAATCACAACCACGTTCTGAAATCTTTCTGTAGTTTGGTTTAGTGAAAACAATGGACTCGATTTAAATTGCTTTGGTTTTTTTCCTCCCAAAAATGTCCACGGGCAAAGAAATCTTGGAAAGAACAGTAAAAAGGCTGAAAGAGCAAACAGGGTTTCTCCTAAAGCAATCTGCGAGGGGCCGTGAACTCCGGGGCAGCACTGCAAAGGGCATGGAAGGGGACGGAGGGTCCAGTCCTGCTTGCATGACTCTTGCTACCTTCAGCGAGACTCTTCTGCTAAGCCGGGCAAGTAAGATGTGGTGCCGAGATGTGTCCTGAGGGAGCGATGGTAAACCAGTGTCCCAGTTAACACCACAGTGCCTTTCCAGTACCATCACTTCAGCAAAACCTAGAGATGAACAGCAAATGCACGAGGACCTGTGCGAGGGATCAACCAGGCAGGTGCCTGTCTGTCCCCTCCAGCCTTTCACCATTCCCGGAGTTTTCCAGGGTATTGGCACGTGTGGGCTGGGTTCACAGAGCTCCACAGGAGAGGTCTCAGCCATCAGGAATGTGGCTTTTCCCATGCTTCTGTGAGGCACCTCTTCTGTTGCTGACAACAGGCTTGTAATCAGGGCAGGATCTGCAGGAGAGTGAACGCCCTGTAACTCCACCAGCTGACAAAGAGGAACAGGCTCCAATTCAACACCCACAACTTACTCCCGGTTGTTGTGGTACACACTGTCCCGAACATTGGCAGTCCACAGCTTGCAGCGCCTAAAACTGGACCCAGAGCTTTACACTGGGAGGCTGCTGTGCCCGGGAGAAGAAACTGGATATTGCTGGGCATTGTGTGTTTTCTCTTTGCTTTTAATCTGAACTTTTATAGTCGACTTCCACACCAGCTCAAGCCCTGGCTCCAGTTGGCATACCAGACCATCCTGGGCACGACACCTCTGTAATAGTCATGCTTCCCAGGACTGAACCTGGCCTCAAGCCTGCTCCATAATGTCCCACTAATTCATTATTCATTGTTCAGGAGAGCCCAGATGTGAGCGCAGAACTGACCGCTTGGTCGCTTCTGAACAATTTTGTTAAGACGTGCCAATTATTTCTTGGTATCATTTTAAAGAATGTTGGGTCCCAGGTGGAGGAGAACTGCAGGACATCTTCAGTGAAAAAGGGAAAAATAATATTAATAGCTTATTTTTATCGGTAGAGAAAAGAAAGGCATTTCAGTTAAAGGCTTCCAACCTTAAAAAAAAGGAAATTTCAACTGAAAGAGAGAACTTACTGTTTTGAAAGAGTTTGCTGGGAGGAGACATGAAACTGAAAGGATCTTGTGCAACTCTGCTTTTTAGGTCTGATACTAAATTCACCCGTTTATCCCTTTGCTTTACCACAGGAAGATCCCTGAGGAACATGAGGGCAAAGACTGATTTCTGGTGTAGCTGAAAGCATGTAGCATCTTCCGGGATGAGACCCAGGCACTTCTGTCTCCAAATCTTGTCTGGAAAGCTGCTATTTCTGTGGCTCTTCCCATCCCCCAAGTCCTCTGTAAGTATTAAGTATTTTTGCATCCAGAAAGTGGAACAACAACAGCGGACTTAATTTTCCCATCTGTCAACTAGTCCTGAACAAATCGTACCTCTTTATAAAGAAACCTTGGGTAAATTAAAATCTTTAGTGTTCATTTTCATGTAACAGAGGTTATGAAAGAAATTCTGTCATATTTCTGGCTGTTTTTTTTTTCTTATCATGGAAGACTTGTTTTTGTAACTTGGAGATGATGGTGCTATCTTGGGTCATCCCACGTCGCACCAAGTAACGCACATCACAAGGGCGAAGCCTGAATTTTGAGGGAGCTGATGCTGTATGTTAAGGATGGTTAGTGGTGTCGGTAAGGGAAATCTGCAACCTGGGGCCTTTGCAGAGATGGCTCGGCTGGTGCAAAGCTCGAGGGTCAGGAGCGTGCGGCGATGCTGTGTGCTCCATTCTGCCCTGCTGAGGACGGCTGAGCACAGACTGGGCTTTGTTGTTCCCCAGCCTGCCAGACAGCGTATGGCATAATGCTGTTTGTCTTGGGCTTGACCCTCCGAGGTCATACTCCAGCGAACAATACTACTGACTTCGGCTGGTTCCTGTGTGTGGGGGGAGCTGATATGTCCTTTAAAACCATGTTGGTGGGCTCTTGTGCTTGTAGGACATAGTGGTGTTGACCCTACGCAGGCAACAGCAGCCCTAGGCCATGAAGTCCTGCTCTCTTCCCTCCCTCAACTCTGGTTCTGGTGCAGTTTATAACCTAAGAGGCGCTTTCGGGTGCAGGTTTCCCCCTTCTTTTACGTGCTTGCTTCTCTCTAGACATTGTCTGTCCTCCCCACTGCTTCTGCCCCAGTGTGGCCCAGCTGGCAGGCTCAGATAAGGGCTGAATGGTGAGATAAGAAGCTCTTTTCCTTCTCCTCCCTCACCTGAAGCACCAGCAAATGGTGAGGCTCTGCTTCTCGAATCCCACAGGCACTGTTAAATACACAGGGAAAGCGGCTCCCAAATGAAATGGGTCACACACCCCACCCTGGTCTCTGGAATACCGGTTCATCAAATACAAATCTTTGGTGAAAGAAGTGAAATGAGGAAAAAAAAAATAGAGCGGAGTTCCCACTCTCCTCAGCATCCCACCATGACTCTTATCTTAAGAGACATCCTTGAAGCTCCAGGATAGTTGAGTGAAACCATATTATGTGATGTGGCAAAGACACACCCTGGGAGAGACAGGTAGGAATCTGCCTCTGGAGCTGTTTCCACTGGAATACAAAAGGGTTTCTGTGAGAGTCTGGAACAGGTGCCAGCTCAAGGGTATGAACTCCTCTCACACTGTGTTAACTGCAGAATATTACTAACAAGGGTCCATCACCAGCTTTTTCCACCCTGAATTAGGCAGGTTGAGTGCAATGTGGTGAGATAGTCCAGCAAATTAAGAAAACAGGGCAAATAATTAACTTTTTCTTGTTGTCTGTCAGCCTCTCCCTCAGCAATGCACAGTTAGAGGGACATCTACAGATGCAGCGACACATCTGTAACGGGACTTTCGATAACAGAGCTCACGGAGCTGCGGTGGGGCTCTGGCAGGAATCCTCTGGGCTTTACGGCTGGTGTGATTGCTGCTGCAACACGTGCTGCCTTACAAAGGAGGATGATAGCTTCATCACAGTGCTGGTAATGAAGTAGAGGCAGACATAAAGAGGCGGCTATTGACTGTCTCGGGTCTCCCCTGCTCTGAGCCTCGGTGTCAGAAGCTGCTGCCACGGTGATTCCAGTGTCGGTATCCATAGCACGAGCTTCAGAGCGGATCAGGTTCAAGTATTTTTGCTGGGTTGTGCTGTCTACTCATGGGCTCATGCTGGCAGTAGCGCTGCAGCAGGGATAAATTATGATGTCAAAACAGAGAGATGTTGTCACACAACCATCTCCCCTTCTGGGGTCAAGGTTCTGCTTTATAACTTGGAAATCCATTAGCCCATTTGAAAGCATACGGCCAAGAACAGACAAAAAAAAAAGTCTTGTGTGTTTGGGTCAGAGCTACAGACAAAAGGCTCTTTGTGCTATGAGCTGACAAGGACAAATAAAGAGGAACCTGTTGATCTAGGAGAGAAACGGAGGATTATTAAAAGATCACATGGTGAGAAAGACCTTGGCTGTTTGTCTGGATGTCAGTCTTGCCCATCGTTAAAATGTTTTCTGCAGCTACAGCATATTTGTTCACAGAAATATTGTCTCCTGATCTTGTGGGTTGTTTTTCTCTAGCCTACAAAATGCTACCTGTGCCTAAAGGTACCGCCCTCATGAGACCACATCAGAGAGGTGAGACCTCTTAGCTGGATCCTCACCTTATGTTAGGTGTGACGTGGAATAATTCTGTTTGTGAATCTCTCTGATAGCACTGGCAGCACTAGAAAGAGTAAATGCTAAAATATAGCATCTGAAATACAGGACACAAAGAAAACCCTATAACAAATCCCCTATAACTCAATAAAGTTATTGGAAGTAACCCAAAAGCTATGTCTAATACTAATAATAAGCATATTTCCCAAAGGTAACACTTGATTTCTCTCCAAAACCAAACATACTTGAAGCTCTGTCTGAACATCATCCAGCAGATTAACCGGGACAGTTTAATCTGTGAATAACTTTGTAAAGCCTTCAGCCAGCTCTCAAGAAACAGCAAGAGCCTTGACAAGACTGAGCTACAAAACACTTCATGGGTAATGTGGGGTTTTTCACACTAAGTCTGGAGAAAATAGAGATGGGCTTTAGGTTTGTGGCATGTGCATCTGGCAAGGGTGTGTTTCTGATCAGTGTGTGGATAACAGGCTGAGCAGAAATATTTATATTGAACATTGATGGGCTGCCTAGAATGACCTCCAGAGCCTACGAAGTGCACCGTGGATTTCTAAAAAATCTATTATAGCCCATTATGCTCTGGAATGTATCCGAGTCCATCATCGCAGAGTGCCAGCAACTCCCTGCCTTTGCTGTGCTGGAGGAGACCTATAGAGACGTGTTTAATTTAAAATAAAGGGGGAGTGTGTGAGGGGGAAGTAACAACCGAAGGCTTTTTTCTGGTTTTATTTATCTTTACAGCTGAAGAGGCTGCAACAGGGAAGGTGACTGGAGAGTGAAACACAAAGGGAAAGGTCCCTCGCTGTTCTTTAGGCGCCAGTTTGAAATCGATGCAGATAATGCGCTTAGAAGGACCATCTCATTTACTGGTTTTCAGTAAATCACTGGGCTGTGCTTCCCAGTGATAATGTGATAGTCACGTCTGCCCCAGCAAGAATATACTTAAAAAAAAAAAAGTGTGCAATTCCTTGCAGGCAGCGTTTGATAGTTTAGTCTGGGTTGCTCTGAGTTCTATACGTTGAGCGAGGAGCCTCTAGGGCTGCTGTGTGTCTCTCCTGGGGCTACGGGGCGTTTCCTTGTGCTCTGGAGCCTATGCCAAAGACACAACAAAGACAACATCCTCCTGCTCACTATGGCTGAGCTGTTTTCCACGCACTGCTCTTCCTCCTCCCTTTGCCATCTTGATTTGTCACCTTCGGCAGACGGTGATGCCCTCCCAGTGACTTCAGACACTGCTGGATTAGGCTGAGGGCCCAATTATCCTCATTAAAAGTATAAACTAGTAGTAAAATAACTCGTAGTTCAAAGCAGGTTTGCTATGGACAGCACCACGAGGGATTTAGTGCCTGATACTGCAGTTGGTGCTTAGGTTTTCTTTTAATAATATTTTTTAACTGGAGTCAGATCTATTTATATATTCTTTAGGAGAATAATTTTATGGGTAAATATGATTTTTATTAATATTTTCTTTGTTAATTCATTGATGTTAGTAAAGAGGTTTGAAGATGAAAGCACTGTACGCAATAAATACTAAGATTATTCCAACTTATTTTAATGGTGCCAGCATTCCAGCTCCATTGTCTTTCAGCCAAGAATCTCAAAGTACTTTCCAAATGTTAATTAATTTCCTCTCAACAGTCCAGGGAGATGCCTGTTATTATCATCCCCGTTTCACAGAGGAGTCATCTCAAGTGCATTTTGCCCCGTGACTTGGTCAAAATCAGGTAATGTGGCAGGAGTTTACTTGGGACTCATTCAAAAATTCCTGACTCCCATTCTTGCTGCTGGACAACATTCCCTTCTTGGGAGTGGGGCGTGACACTCCTGCCTTTGCCACGTGCTTTTATTGGTTGCTCTTAAAGTAATAAAAAAAAAAATAGACAACGATAAAGTGCCCAGGATGCTCACACCCAGGACAGGTGGGGAAATGAAACTCCTCAAAATCAGGATTACTGAGTGGGCTAGGGTGAATTCTCAGTATCTTTTAACGTGTTGGAGGAAATGTCAATTGAATGCTGGTTTTGAGTCAATCTTACAATCCATACTCAAAAGACCATTAAAATGGAAACATTTTCTCAAACACAGCCCAGGTGAGGATAGGTTGTGGTGGAGAGGGCAAGTGAGCACCAAAGATCTGAGCTAAAAGGCACATGCTGCAGCTGAAACTTCTAAAACGCTCTCTCCAAAGGCAAAGGTTGAGTGAACGATGAGACGAGAAGACCATGCAGAGACAGCGTGACTCCAGCAGCCCATGGGAACTGTGCAAAGTTCAAAAATAGCACTATTGACTGGTGGAAAAACAACATACATATAATTTTCAGGTAATTACTACACTATAATTATCTCTGTTGTTTTCATATGAGCCAGCTGAAATGAACTCTTGCTTGCAATGGAACTCGGCTTTACTTACAGTGTTCCCATGACTAAAGAGATTCTTTAGAAAGAGTGATTAGGTAAAAAATAACGATGGGACGACTTCAGCCCAGGCACCGTCTCTGTGTCAGCAGGCAGGGGTCAACTGCTGGTGCCCTTATTCAGCATTTTATCCACCTCTAC